>NW_013672547.1:0-5275 GCF_000517525.1 Limulus polyphemus
AGAAAGAAGAACAAGTCAGTACTGGAAACACTACCTTACTTATTAACTGTATACTGGGTGAGAGAAAGAAAGAAGAACAATAAAGTACTGGAAACACTACCTTACTTGTTAACTATATACTGGGTGAGAGAAAGAAGAACAATAAAGTACTGGAAACACTGCCTTACTTATTAACCGTATACTGGGTGAGAGAAAGAAGAACAAGACAGTATGGGAAACACTACCTTACTTATTAACTGTATACTGGGCGAGAGAAAGAAGAACAAGACAGTACTGGAAACACTACCTTACTTATTTAACTGTATACTGGGTGAGAGAAAGAAGAACAAAACAGTACTTAAAACACTACCTTACTTATTAACTATATACTGGGTGAGAGAAAGAAGAACAAGACAGTACTGGAAACACTACCGTACTTATTAACTGTATACTGGGTGAGAGAAAGAACAACTGGAAACTAATTAATGGTTCACTCAGCATGATGAAGAAGAACTGAACAGTACTGGAAACATTACTTTACTTTTTAACTGTATACTGGGTGAGAGAAATAAGAACTGGAAACTAATTAATGGTTCACTCAGCATGACGAAGAAGAACTGAACAGTACTGGAAACATTACTTTACTTATTAACTGTATACTGGGTGAGAGAAATAAGAACTGGAAACTAATTAATGGTTCACTCAGCATGATGAAGAAGAACTGAACAGTACTGGAAACATTACTTTACTTATTAACTGTATACTGGGTGAGAGAAATAAGAACTAGACAAGATTGGAAACTGTAATGTAGTAAACTTTTTAAGACTACTATTTTACATATGTAATAAACTTTGGAAGTCAGCTCTAACATATTAAACTTCAGGAGACAGATATTTACATATGTTGTAAACATTGGATGCAGTATGTTATAAGTATGAAAAGTCAACCAATGTTTCCATTTCTATCCCACCAGACCAAATTTAATTTAAAATAGTTATTTCACATCTTTATATTTTTCACAGAAAATTAAGTGCAGAGGAGAAAGAAAGGATTCGACAAGATATGCTGAAAAATGCTGTTTGGCGAGAGCAACAAAGAACAAAGAATGTCAAAAGATATAAAGAAGAAGAGGAGAAGGAAAAAGAAACTGAGAAAACTAAGTCACCCAAAACATTTATAAAGTAAGATAATGGTAATATGTAGCATGTGATAAATATAAAATATAATTTATCTGTGTAAGATATCTTGTTAAAATGTATCTTATAGTAGGTGTGAAGTTACACATGTGTGTTTAAAAATTAACAATGAACAAGCACTAGGTGTGAAGTTACATGTGTGTGTGTGTGTGTTTGTTTAACGATTAACAATGAACAAGCAGTAGGTGTGAAGTTACATACGTGTTTAAAGATTAACTCTGAACAAGCACTAGGTGTGAAGTTACATGTGTGTGTTTAAATACTAACTCTGAATAAACACCTGGTGTGAAACACGTGTTTAAGATTAACTCTGTATAAGCACTAGGTATGAAGTTACACATGTTTGAATATTAATTCTGAACAAGTTCTAGGTGTGTGTTTTAAGATTAACTCTGAACAAGCACTAGGTGTGATGTTATGTGGGTGTTCAACCCTTTAAACATGGGTGGATGAGATTATCATCTGCTCAACTAGAGAAGAACATTTATGCAACAGACATGTAAGATTTTGTTTATAGTTCATAAGTATTTTGAACACAAACAGTGGTATTATTTTAATTATTTCTTTCTAATAAAAGTGTTGTTTATCTATAGTAGTTATTTGTAACCAGACTGTTAAATAGTTCAAGCGCAAGGTGATTTTCATTTTAAGTATAAAAATACTTTTCTTCATCTTATATTTTTCATATTTCATTTGCTTAACATCTAGAACCTCCTAAATGAATATCAAAAGTTTTTAAGGTAAATTTATATATAGATATTTTATTTTTAATTTTCTTTACCATATCCCTAACTCTATTATCATCAATGTACAGTGCAATGAAGTAATTAAAATCAGGAAGAAAAAAATACATACCTTTTGATTTTTTGTAGAATACCTTTTACAGATGCTGTTTTACTTGTATTTGTAATTTTGGGTCTTTTCCTTATCACATGTAGGTAATTTTTAATGTTTTATTTTCCTTTTTTGTCCTTTATACCTTATTATTGATCTCGACACAAGTCAACAGTGTCCTCTTGGCATATTACGGTGTCTTTGACAGACATATGCAACCTTCAGCAAAATGTCCGTACACCATGTAATATCATAACACCTTGAGAATAGCATGATGTATATTTAAACAATGTTTAAACCTTTTAAAACATAACTAGTACATAATTAACTAACACCGTGTATTATCATAACACCTTGTGAACAGCATGATGTATATTTAAACAATGTTTACACCTTTTAATTAAAACATAACTAATACATAATTAACTAACACCACGTAATATCATAAAACCTTGATAACAGCATGATGTATATTTACACAATGTCTAAACCTTTTAATTAAAACATAACTAATATATAATGAACTAACACCATGAAATATCATAAAACCTTGATAACAGCATGATGTATATTTAAACAATGTCTAAACCTTTTAATTAAAACATAATTAATACATAATGAACTAACACCATGTAGTATCACAAAACCTTGAGAACAGCATGATGTATATTTAAACAACCTTTTAATTAAAACATAACTAATACATAATTAACCAACACCATGTAATATCATAAGACCCTGTCAACAGCATAATCTATATTTAAACAATGTTTCAACCTTTTAATTAAAACATAACTAATACATAATGAACTAACACTATGTAATATCATAAGACCTTGAGAACAGCATGATGTATTTTAAACAACCTTTTAATTGAAAGATAATATCACAAGACTTTGAGAACAGCATGATGTATATTTAAACAATGTTTAAACCTTTTAATTAAAACATTTAATTGTGAGATTTCCATTCACAATATTGTACAGCAGTGCCAGGAACATTGTCTGAAAATATGTAGCACACAAAAATGTATCATACACTAGAACATAATGTTTGAAAACTACTACATGTCTCAATTTTAAGGAAATTTCCTGGTTGTCCTTTGGGCAATATGATCTGTATCAAAGGTTGTTTGGAAGGCTGTATTGGTTGTCGGAAAAAACAACCACAAGAACACAGACCCTGAAAGAAATCCAATTCCAAAACAGTCAATGACCTGTAAAACTTGTAAACAGAACAGTGATATTGGCCAATCAGGTTCAATGTTTTCATTCTAACCAGTTTGGCCTGCCCACCAAACACAGTAAAGTTCAACCTGTAGTAAGACTAGACTTGGATGGGAACTTTCACATATACTACTATACCCTTAATATGTACAAAATGCCTGAGTGCTGCACATGTATACACACATACACATCATTGATATGTATTGTCATTCATACTCGTAGTTTGTGTTGACCTGGAGAAAGTTAGCCTTATTTTATTTATTGTTATTCTGTTTCATACTGATGAAAACTTTCATAAAAATTTTGTTTGCAGTTATCATTATTATGTTCTGTTTAATTCTTGGATTATCCTGTTTTTCTCTTTGTAGCTAGGCCTTCTGTATTTCCTAAACTCGATTGGTTGTGTCTGTGTAACATTAGCTTTAGGCTTATATGTGTATAATTGAAAGAGGTTCACTGTTTCAACTATGAAGATTAACAATGAAAATTCTGAGTTTGATTTTGTAAATTTGATCATTTTAGTTCCTACTGATGGTTTATCAGCAAGAAATTGAGACAGACATATTAGTTTTATTGTTGTAAGCGTCTATGCTAGAAGTTAATTTCACTAAATATTCATCTTATTGGCATTTCTTTTCATTACAAATTCCTGCCTGCCAATATGTATATATAAAAATATTGTGTGGTGATGTAACTAACTGACCTGTATACACTGTACTGTATTACCAAACATAGCCATTCACACTCAGTTGAAATCCATACAAAATTTATGTGCATAAAGCAGCACAGAGGTGCAGTTTGTTCATCGTAGAAAGTTTAGTGACTAAAACAGCATTATTAACCAATCACAAAAGCAAACTTTTCCTAAAGTTTTCAGACACTTTTGGTGCATTGTAACAACATTTCTCTTGTACAAAGTACAATCTTTTTGAACAAAAAATTGACAAAAAGATATTTTTGTGGTGGGTTTGTAGTTAGGGAAGTTACTGATGATTTTGGTCTAGGATCAGAGTCAACATTATGTGCATAGTGTGGGCATGGTTAAGTGTACAGTAGACTGTGACGCTGTTTTGAGTAAGGGTCTGTTCCAGGGTGTTAGTTGTCAGTAGGATAGCACGAGGCTTTAAATGGGTCATCCGAAGAAGTTTTTAGTCATCTAGAACGACTGGACGACTGTCGAAATCAAGCCCTAACTTGTACCAGATCGGTTACTAAATATTGGTTGTAGAGTAATGTATGTGTAGTTAAGTATAATGTAACAACTTATACTATATTGGTTGATAAGTGTTGGCTGTAGATTAATGTATGTGTAGTTCAAGTGTAATGTAACAACTTATACTATTGTTACGACAGCGACAGTGACCGTAAGTAAAGTGCATGAATTACAGTGTGTGTGTTTAAGTTAAAGTGACTGTGGAAATTAAGTGTATTGCAAAGTTGTATTGAAAAAGAATAAACTAGTTTTATTTAAGAAAGTACTTGTATTGCTAAAGTTTCATCCAAAAGAAATTATACGGAAACTTAACAAACGAATACAGACGTAACACTATATTGGTTGATAAGTATTGACTGTAGATTAATGTATATGTAGTTAAAGTGTAATGTAACAACTTGGTTGATAATTGTTTGCTGCAGAGTAATGTATGTGTAGTAAAAGTGTAGTATAAGAACTTGTACCACATTGGTTGGTAAATGTTGCTTGTGTAGGTAAAGTGCAGTGTGATATCTTGTACCAGAACTGTGTTTATCATCCTGTTGTGTAACACTTTCACAATAAATAGTTAATATTAACTTCTCTATGGACAAGAACTATATAATTAATTGCAGAGTTTATTGATATAGCTAATTTAATATACTAGTTTAACATGTTGGTTATGCCCATGACAACAATAATGTGTCACCCTTCACCTTCGAAGCTGGTTGAGTTTATGATGGTAATAATTTGTCACAGGATAACCTTCCAGGCTGGTTGAGTTTATGATGATAATAATTTGTAACAAGGATAAACTTCAAGGCTGGTTGTGTTTATGATGGTAATAA
>NW_013672547.1:6242-7526 GCF_000517525.1 Limulus polyphemus
AACTTCAAGGCTGGTTGAGTTTATGATGATAATAATTTATAACAAGGATAAACTTCAAGGCTGGTTGAGTTTATGATGATAATAATTTGTAACAAGGATAAACTTCAAGGCTGGTTGAGTTTATGATGATAATAATTTGTAACAAGGATAAACTTCAAGGCTGGTTGTGTTTATGATGGTAATAATTTGTAACAAGGATAAACTTCAAGGCTGGTTGTGTTTATGATGGTAATAATTTGTAACAAGGATAAACTTCAAGGCTGGTTGAGTTTATGATGATAATAATTTGTAACAAGGATAAACTTCAAGGCTGGTTGAGTTTCTGATGATAATAATTTGTAACAAGGATAAACTTCAAGGCTGGTTGTGTTTATGTTGGTAATAATTTGTAACAAGGATAAACTTCCAGGTAGGTTGTGTTTATGATGGTAATAATTTATAACAAGGATAATCTTCCAGGCTGGTTGTGTTTATGATGGCAATAATTTGTAACAAGGATAAACTTCCAAGCTGGTTGTGTTTATGATGGTAATAATTTGTAAGAAGGATAATCTTCCAGGCTGGTTGTGTTTTGATGGTAATAATTTGTAACAAGGATAAACTTCCAGGCTGGTTGTGTTTTTGATGGTAATAATTTGTTACAAGGATAAACTTCCAGGCTGGTTGTGTTTATGATGGTAATAATTTATGACAAGGATAATCTTCCAGACTGGTTGTGTTTATGATGGTAATAATTTGTAAGAAGGATAATCTTCCAGACTGGTTGTGTTTATGATGGTAATAATTTGTAACAAGGATTTTACAAGTTAAGTACTCATATTATCAGTATTATCTTATTACAGTCCAATGTTGTCAAAAGCAGTTTCGACAGGGAGTGTGGAGAAACGTATCAAAAATAACATTTACAATATCCAGCGGTCAAAGGACACTATGGATGGAAACTTTGTAAAGAGATGAGAATCATGGTAAATATTTTAATTTGCATAAGCTGTTAGTTTGTTAGTCTTTTCCAGAAGTCAGACAAATTTAAGTCACATGTACACCTATCATTTCATTACAGTGGTGTGCACAGGTACTGACTATAAACACACATACTCCTATGATCATGTCATTACAGTGGTGTGCACTGCTACTGACTATAAACACACATACTCCTATGATCATGTCATTACAGTGGTGTGCACTGCTACTGACTATAAACACACATACTCCTATCATCATGTCATTACAGTGGTGTGCACTGCTACTGACTATAAACACACATACTCCTATGATCATGTCATT
>NW_013672547.1:8235-16976 GCF_000517525.1 Limulus polyphemus
GTTGTATACTAGTACTGACTGTAAACATTTGTACACCTATCATTGTGTCATTACAGTGTTGTATACTAGTACTGACTGTAAACATTTGTACACCTATCATTGTGTCATTACAGTGTTGTATACTGGTACTGACTGTATACACATGTACACTTATCATTGTGTCATTATAATGTTGTATACTGGTACTGAATGTAAAGATATGTACACCTATCATTATATCATTACAGTGGTGTATACTGGTACTGATTATTAACATATGTACACCTATCATCACAGTGTTGTATAATGGTAATCAATGTAAACACATCTACAGCTATCATTACAGTGTTGTATACTGGTACTGATTGTAAACACATGTACACCTATCATTAGATCATTACAGTGTTGTATACTGGTACTGACTGTAAACACATGTACACCTAGCATTAGATCATTACAGTGGTATATACTGGTACTGACTGTAAACATATTTACACATATCATTAGATCATTACAATGGTGTATACTGGTACTGAATGTAAACATATTTACACCTGTCATTAGATCATTACAGTGGTATATACTGGTACTGACAGTAAACATATTTACACCTATCATTAGATCATTACACTGGTGTATACTGGTACTGAATGTAAACATATTTACACATATCATTAGATCATTACACTGGTGTATACTGGTACTGAATGTAAACATATTTACACATATCATCAGATTATTACAGTGGTGTATACTGGTACTGACTGTAAACATATTTACACATATCATTAGATCATTACACTGGTGTATACTGGTACTGAATGTAAACATATTCACACATATCATCAGATCATTACAGTGGTGTATACTGGTTCTGAATGTAAACATATTTACACCTATCATTAGATTATTACAGTGGTGTATACTGGTACTGACTGTAAATATATTTACACCTGTCATTAAATCATTACAGAGGTGTATACTCGTACTGACTGTAAACACATCTACACCTATCATTAAATCATTACAGTGTTGTACACTGGTACTGACTGTGAACACATGTACACCTATCATGACAATGTTGTATAATGGTAATCAATGTAAACACGTGTACACCTATAATTACAGTGGTGTATACTGGTACTGGCTATAAAAACATGTACACCTATCATTAAATCATTACAGTGGTTTATGCTGGTACTGATTATAAACACATGTAGCATATCATTGTATCATTACAGTGTTGTGTACTGGAACTGACTGTGAACATATGTACACGTATTATTACAGTCTTGTATACTGGTACTGACTGTAAACACTTGTACACTTATCATTGTGTCATTACAGTGTTGTATACTGATACTGACTGTAAACAGATGTGCACCTATCATTACAGTCTTGTATACTGGTATTGACTATAAACACATGTACAACTATCATTGTATCATTAAAGTGTTGTATACTGGTATTGACTAAACATATGTACACCTGTCATTGTATTATTATAGTGGTTTATGCAGGTACTGACTGTAAACACATGTATGCCTATCATTATATCATTACTGTGTTATGTACTGATACTGATTGTTTACACATGTACACTTCTCATTGTGTCATTATAATGTTGTATACTGGTACTGATTATTAACATATGTACACCTATCATCACAGTGTTGTATAATGGTAATCAATGTAAACACATCTACAACTATCATTACAGTGTTGTATACTGGTACTGACTGTAAACACGTGTACACCTATAATTACAGTGGTGTATACTGGTACTGGCTATAAAAACATGTACACCTATCATTAAATGATTACAGTGTTGTATACTGGTACTGACTGTAAACATTTGTACACCTATCATTGTGTCATTACAGTGTTGTATACTGGTAATGACTGTAAAAATATGTACACCTATCATAACAGTGTTATATACTGGTACTGCCTCTAAACACATGCACATCTATCATTACAGTGTTGTATTCTGGTACTGACTGTAAACAGATGGACACCTATCATTATATTATTACAGTGGTGTATACTGGTACTGACTGTATACACATGTACACTTATCATTGTGTCATTATAATGTTGTATACTGGTACTGACTGTAAACATATGTACACCTATCATTATATCATTACAGTGGTGTATACTGGTACTGACTATAAACATATGTACACTTATCATCACAGTGTTGTATAATGGTAATCAATGTAAACACATGTACAACTATCATTACAGAGTTGTATACTGGTACTGACTGTAAACATATGTACACCTATCATTAAATCATTACATTGGTGTATACTGGTACTGACTGTAAACATGTGTACACCTATCATTAAATCATTACATTGTTCTACACTGGTACTGACTGTGAACACATGTACACCTATCATTACAGTGTTGTATTCTGGTACTGACTGTAAACAGATGTACACCTATCATAACAGTGTTGTATACTGGTACTGACTGTAAACACATATAAACCTGTCATTTGATTGTTAGAGTGTTGCACACTGGTACTGACTGTGAACACATGTACATCTATCATTACAGTGTTGTATTCTGGTACTGAGTGTAAACAGGTGGACACCTATCATTGTATTATTTCAGTGGTGTATACTGGTTATGACTGTATACACATGTACACTTATCATTGTGTCATTATAATGTTGTATACTGGTACTGACTGTAAACATATGTACACTTATTATATCATTACAGTGTTGTGTACTGGAACTGACTGTGAACATATGTACACGTATTATTACAGTTTTGTATACTAGTATTGACTGCAAACACATGTACAACAGTCATTGTATCATAACAGTGTTGAATAATGGTATTGACTGTAAACACGTGTACACCTATAATTACAGTGGTGTATACTGGTACTGGCTTTAAAAACATGTACACCTATCATTAAATCATTACAGTGTTGTATACTGGTACTGACTGTAAACACTTGTACACTTATCATTGTGTCATTACAGTGTTGTATACTGGTAATGACTGTAAAAATATGTACACCTATCATTGTATCATTACAGTGTTGTATACTGGTACTGACTGTAAACAGATGTACACCTATCATTACAGTCTTGTATACTGGTATTGACTATAAACACATGTACAACTATCATTGTATCATTACAGTGTTGTATACTGGTATTGACTAAACATATGTACACCTGTCATTGTATTATTATAGTGGTTTATGCAGGTACTGACTGTAAACACATGTATGCCTATCATTATATCATTACTGTGTTATATACTGGTACTGATTGTATACACATGTACACTTATCATTGTGTCATTATAATGTTGTATACTGGTACTGACTGTAAACATATGTACACCTATCATTATATCATTACAGTGGTGTATACTGGTACTGATTATTAACATATGTACACCTATCATCACAGTGTTGTATAATGGTAATCAATGTAAACACATCTACAGCTATCATTACAGTGTTGTATACTGGTACTGATTGTAAACACATGTACGCATATTATTGTATCATTACAGTGTTGTGTACTGGAACTGACTGTGAACATATGTACACATATTATTACAGTCCTGTATACTAGTATTGACTGCAAACACATGTACAACAATCATTGTATCATAACAGTGTTGAATAATGGTATTGACTGTAAACACATGTACACCTATAATTACAGTGGTGTATACTGGTACTGGCTATAAAAACAGGTACACCTATCATTAAATCATTACAGTGTTGTATACTGGTACTGCCTCTAAACACATCTACAACTATCATTACAGTGTTGTATTCTGGTACTGACTGTAAACAGATGAACACCTATCATTATATTATTACAGTGGTGTATACTGGTACTGACTGTATACACATGTACACTTATCATTGTGTCATTATAATGTTGTATACTGGTACTGACTGTAAACATATGTACACCTATCATTATATCATTACAGTGGTGTATACTGGTACTGACTATAAACATGTACACCTATCATCACAGTGTTGTATAATGGTAATCAATGTAAACACATGTACAACTATCATTACAGAGTTGTATACTGGTACTGACTGTAAACATATGTACATCTATCATTGTATCATTACAGTGGTTTATGCTGGTACTGATTGTAAACACATGTATGCATATCATTGTATCATTACAGTGTTGTGTACTGGAACTGACTGTGAACATATGTACACGTATTATTATTACAGTCTTGTATACTGGTATTGACTGCAAACACATGTACAACAACCATTGTATCATAACAGTGTTGAATAATGGTATTGACTGTAAACACGTGTACACATATAATTTCAGTGTTGTATGCTGGTACTGCCTCTAAACATATTTACACCTGTCATTAAATCATTACATTGGTGTATACTGGTATTGACTGTAAACATATGTACACCTATCATTATATCATCACAGTGGTGTATACTGGTACTGACTATAAACATATGTACACCTATCATCACAGTATTGTATAATGGTAATCAATGTAAACACATGTACAACTATCATTGTATCATTACAGTGGTGTATACTGGTAATGACTGTAAACACATGTTCAAAAATCATTGTATCATTACAGTGTTGTATACTGGTTCTGACTGTATGTATGCCTATCATTATATCATTAAAGTGTTGTGTACTAGTACTGACTGTAAACATATGTAGACCTGTAATGATATCATTACAGTATTGTGTACTGGTACTGACTGTAAATATATGTACACCTATGATTATAGTATTGTGTACTGGAACTGATTGTAAACACATGTACACCTGTCATTGTATCATTACAATTTTGTATACTGGTAATGGCTAAACACATGTAAACATATCATGATTGTTTTTTTTTATTAATTTGTGTTACAGTGCTTATTGTGTAAACAAATGTTGGATGTGTATGATTCATATTATTGTATTGTGCTTTTTTCCTAATTGTTTAAACCCACAGAACATATGTTTTTACATATTGTTACTTTTTACTGTTTTGTAGACAACTTGTAACTGTTCAGGTTATTGTTTTGTACTGAATATAATTAGCATACATCCTTTGATCATGGATTTTCTTACATTTTAGGTTTCTCGAAGTTCAAGTGAGGATGGATGGCTAAAAGTGATCTGTTTTTGAAAGTGCTTAAAAAATCTGTTGTAAATTTATAAATATATGTTTTTAAAGTTTTGATAATCTTAAGAATTGTATGTAATTCTTTGAAAGCTCTGTGGGTTTATTACTCTTTTAGTACAAAAATAAAAGAAAATGAATGTGCAGTCTTTTTTCCACACATTAAAAAATTAAATTGTTCAGAGTTGACATTTTCTTAATAAAAGGTGTGATTTGGGGTTGATTTCAGTACACTAAGAACGAAATATTTAGTACATATGAACTTCTCGAAATGTTCTGACCATTATAAGTCACTTGTGGTTACCGAGAGAGGAACTTTAAAATGGTTTTGAGTAAAATAAATACTTATTTGTCTCTGTAACTTGAATAAAGGTGTGGTTTTATTCACTTATATTCAGTTACTGTCTTTTTACCCTCCATTGTCATGGTGTGATGTAATTACTTGTATAAACAAGTCCTAGGCTTCTGATCTAAATGCCTTATAAAATTCCTTATCCATTTGTTTGAATTGTAAAAGAATTCTTCCAGTTGAAGTAGCAATTTGCCTAGAGATGTGCAGTAAAAGATGTTTGTGAACAATTTGTACTAGAATTACAGTTCAGACATTTTGGAAGCTGGTAAAAAGCTTACTTTATTTGAATTATGATGTTGAAGTATGATAGGTAAACAAGTATTTTGTGTGGAACATAAATTTTTATAGATACCTCAATATATGCTATAACTAATACTTACCTGTAGACTTCACTATCTTCTCAGTCACTGAATAAACTGAAAACTAAATCGGTGAGATGTATCTTTGTTTCCAGATAGCTAGCAAAGTACTTTGATCATTATAAGTTACAAACATTCTAAGTATTTTATGACTAGATATATAAACTTTCTAGTGTCATAATTATGTTAATATCTCCTCTAGGAAGCAACTAAATTAAATCATTGAAAGATTAGCTTACAACACTGCTTCCTTCCCCAGTTTTGAAGTTTTTTGAACAGTTATAATTTAAAAAATAAAACACTATACTTAACTGTCCATTTACCAAGTGTTTTTGGTGGTTTTCTTTTTTGGGGGGGTTATGGAATACAAAAGGGATAGCCTCTTTTCTGCACTTTCTGTCCTATTGCAGGAGGGAGTTTTTCATAGGTGGTGCGTGGGTGAATCCAGTGGCATCATAAATTCTTATCTGGAGCTACCCAGTTGGCCATTCTCTCATCGACTCACATATTCAAAGGATGTTTAAGGTGGACTAGCTTTGGCATAGACCACCTGTCCCTTTGGATTCTGTAATCTATGTCATTGATTCTTTTCAGAATGGTGTGTGGCTGTTCTGAACACCTAATTAACTTTAAAGGTTTGTAATCTCATCCATACCATGTCAACTTGTTTTATCACAAGACATTTTAAGTTTATCCTTGGTGTACTGCATCTTTATTGTTGGTATCCAGGAGAGCTTTTCCAGCAATTTCTCAGTACCTGCTGCAGTATGTGATTCCACTGTCTGACCTCTAGTGTAGTAGTAGTAGTAGTAGCTAAGTAGGACTGTAGAATTTCCTGGTCATAGACTGTGAAGGTATTTGAAGCTACTCTAACCTTCAGTAAATGTCTGTATGAAGTTAGTCCCCAATGTGCACTCTTCCTGATGCCAATTGCCCACACATCATACAGCACAGAGAATCTTCCTATTGTAAGTGTAACTTTCTACTTCTCTGTTGTATGTCCATCTGCTGCTTACATCAATCCTCCTTTTTTCTTCTTCTTTGGAGGCAATTTTCCATCTTTCACTAACAAATTTGGATGAACAATTGTAGCTGTATAACCAATATACATCAATAAACCCATGGACTCGTAGATAATTTCCTCAATTAACAAAGTTCTTATCTCAGTAGTGGTAGAAGAAGTATTTCCAGCTGAACTTCACCTCATAAATGCAGTTCCTGTTTTCCAATGTCTGGTTAGATCTTTGCTTGAAGACTCGTCCTTTGAGTATTATCTTCTTGGTTTATTAACAGCTGTTGATTCCTCACAGTCTTGACTATAATAGCTAGGTTTCCTCTATTTTGTGTAATCAGTTGTCTAACCAACAGTTTTCGTTATTTAAGACTAAAGTCAGGGAGAGTTCATGTTTCAGTACTACTTGATCTTACAATATTGTAACTTTTAGATGGTACCTTTAGTAGTTTATCTGCAACTAAAAATGTCCTCTTACTTTGCTTCAGCCTATTCTCATGTCCTTGTCCATTACAACATCTATAAATTGGTCACTTTTCACTGAATCCATTATTTTACATGGATCATTAGGCAAACCTTTCCAAATCTTCTGCAAGTTCAGCTAAGGTTTCTTTTTTCCTCCATACCCTGCTTGGGAACTTTGCCTTTGTTATTTCCTTCCGGTGTGTCATCTTGTACCTGTTTCCAATCCTTATTAGTTGTTACAGCTTTCAGCTGGCAGGTTATTTAATCTTGTTAAAACTGATCCTGTTGAATGGGCAGCAAGAAGCTGTTTTTTTTTGTTTTTTTATTTTTATTTTATTATTATTATTATTATTATACTACTATTTCAGCTGTTCACTGTGGAAATTATTTGGAATTGAGCCTGATGTTCGTCCCATGGCTCCTTTCCATTGTATTTCACTGATTTCTCTTTTGGATAATGTTGTGGAATCGATAGAATCACCTAGTTTCTTGAGAAACTATGGCAATAGGAACTTACTGGATCTTTTGACGAACTCTTTATTATGAAGTCGTGCCCAATATGTACAGAAAAGTTTGTAAACTAAGATTGTTTGAAACATATGGTAAGCTTCCATGCATGTTTACCCTCTGAAAATTCCACAGTTTGTAACACCTTAAGTAGTTTAAGGCAATACTTGTAAATTTACTCTTTGAACACCCAGGAAGTTCTTTACTATTGCTTATATTCTATGTAATTATCAAAATTAACTAAGTTTCCATTTCAAAGTTCTATAATGTCCTTGCATGTATTGGTATGCATGATACTTTAGCTAGATAATTTAAATAAATGTCTTGGAAAGTAAGCATTTCAGAAATCATTTAACTTTTTTTTTTTATGAAAATTGTAATTTCTCAAATGACATGAGTTTTTTACCTGTTTTCAAACATTTTATGTGATCTGCATATTAAATACTTGAATTGAAAGATTTAAAATTGGTGGAGAGTTCCAAAATGATGAAAAACTTCTTATTATGCAATATTAAAACATAAGCGTCAAGAACCTTTCAAATCTGCTAAGGACATTCTCAATTTAATGCTCTCCAGTGACTTACCAGTAAGTCTGATTTCTTATGACACTAAAAATTGAGTTTTGGTACCTGTGGTGGGCACAGTACAGATAGCCCATTGTGCAGCTTTGAGCTTGAAAACAAATGTGCAATCTAAATATGTCGATACATGTTTTTAATTTTTAATAATCATATCTATTAAAGCAAGGAATAAGAACTGGCCTAGCCACTAAATGTAATATGTGGATACATGTTTTTAATAGTCATATCAGTTAAAGCAGGAAATTGAGACTGGCCTAGTGACTGAATATAATATGTCGACAGATATTCCTGAAGACTTCTTAAACATCGTCCTTTACACT
>NW_013672547.1:16986-21098 GCF_000517525.1 Limulus polyphemus
TATATATATATATATATATATATATATATTGGTGAATTTATTGTATTTCATCATACAAGATACATATATTGTTGAATATATTGTATTTCTTCATACTATATTAAGAAGTTTCTTGTTGTCTATATCCAGCTTGCCTTGATGATTCTGACTGAACTCTGGCTTTGTGCTGTTCAACAGTTTCTTGCTGTCTTTGAGTAGTTTGCCTTTCAGCTTGAGCTTGAAGTGTAACTTTACGTTGTTTCAAAGTATCTTCTTGTATTTGAGCAGCTTCTCTTGCAGCTTGTACTTGAAGTCTTTGATTGTGTTCTTCTTCTATTTCAGCTGCTCTTTGTACTTGCATTATTTTAGTGGCAGAATACTTTCCATAGAAAGGGCATTTCTTGGGTGGCATAATTATCTGTATCACTAAACAATAATTTGCAATTCACAAAGTTACTAAATCACTTATGAAACCACTTAGCACTATTTAAAGAAAACTGTTTTTGGAAATACTGAATTGACATTAAGGTGATCTGAGTGTCTCCCGCAATAATGATTTCTATATGCAAAACGTCCTTATGTTTGTATGTTTATTACAAAAAAATGGCGCAATAATCATCTATATATATATATAAAAAAGAGGAAGTTTGTTTATTTTGTTCACTATAAGAAATCAAATGGTTGAACTTACAAATTTTAAAATAACTTCCTAATAACCAGTTTTTTACAAGAAATTTAATGGTGCTATTTATTTTGTATTTGGTTTCACTGTTTTCTCTTTCAAAACCGGATAGTTTCTTCTTCAACACTGGCTTTTTCAGGTCACACGTCTTTAGCAGCATAATTTGTTCCCTTGTTCACTTTGTTCCAACTGAAATGACCTGGACTGTGATAATGCCAATGCCTATAGGCATGCATCACCTTTGGCTTACCCCGCCCACCACATTTTATTCGGAAAGTCACATCTGAGAGAAGATTCATGGAGAAGACAACTTAGGAGACCTCTCTTTGGTCTTCCTGGGATTATACAACCACACCTTTTCTCCTGGTACAAAGCTGACTTCAGTAATTTTTTTATCATAACATAGCTTCATGGAATAAGCAGACATAAGGTGGGCATCCTGTTATCAGGTCCACTGGCAACCGCAGTTACTGAACAAACATCAGCTTTGCTGGAGTGTATCTAGTGGCTTCATGCTCTGCTGTTTTATAGGCCATCAACAGTGGAGGGGGTAAGACATCCCAGTCATCTTGGCAGTTATTACAAAACTTTGCCAAATACTGTCTCGGTGTCCAATTGTACTTTTCTTGGTATGAGGAAGTAGAAAGGGCTTAAGAGATTGGGTGAATAATAAATAAGAAAAATGGGTTTGAGTGCGAATCAAACACACTGGTCAATTCTATAAAATGAAATGAACAGCCGATTTAGAACTTAAGTTCCTTCAGGATGTCGGGGATCTAAAAATCCTATGCCAAGAATTTGATATGGGGGAAATAGGAGTATCCAAGAAAACCCACTTTCACTGTTAAGGCACCAATCCATTACCAGTGCTCGGTTAATGAGAATAAATATGCTGGAAGGAGGCAAAGTGAGAGACAGTGCTATGAGGTAATTAGTGCTTTGAGGAATCTTTGAGTATGCAGATATTGGACAGGAATTTGTTTGTGTTTGGAGGGGTTTTATCAGCGTGGAATCTTCTGGATCGCTGGTAGTTGGGCAAAAAACGAGGAAGGGTTCATCCGAGAGGTCGTATGACTGTGAGGGAGAATCGGCAGAAGTGTCAATAAATAAAGCATAGGGTGAATTGGACGAGGAGGGGAAAGAAGAGGGTCTGTCATGAGAAGCGGAAGAGTGTTAGATAAGACAGGTTACTCGTTTCTTTCGATTTTTCAGTGGTTTTAGGTTGTACTAGATCTGTATGTGGCGGCTGGGTTTGGGTTCCTTTCTTCCTTTTTGTTGTTGATGTTGTTTGAATTGACTTATCTTGTAGCCTTTTTCAGTTGTAGGTGTAGTCTGAGTTTTTTTGTCCTTTGTTGTTGAGTGACTCAAACTTAGGGTTATAGTATTCTAGTAGGCGGCGAGTGCTGTTGAGGAGTGGCGAAGAAGGAACTTAGGGGTGTACTGGTTACGGTAGGGGAGGTTTTTTTCTTTTTTGTGGCTTCTAGTGAGTCAGATAGCAAACCAATGCAACAGTAACTTATAGCCTCCAATAAATTAACAATTACAATAGAGGCCTGGCATGGTTAGGGCGCTCAACTTCCAATCTGAGGGTCGCGGTTTCGAATCCCTGTCATACCAAACATGCTCGCCCTTTTAATCGTGGAGATGTTATAATGTGACGGTCAATCCCACTATTCATTGGTAACAGAGTAGCTCAAGAGTTGGTGGTGGGTGGTGATGACTTGCTGAAAAAAGACCCTCTAGTCTTACACAGCTAAATTAGGGACGGCAAGCACAGATAGCCCTCATGTAGCTTTGCGTGAAATTAAAAACAAACAATTGTATTCAAACAGCATTACATGTCGAATGTGTCTCGTTGTGTGCCATTACCATAAGAGATTAGAGTATTGTTATGTCTCTGTTCGTTAGTTAAATTTTCCGTAAATTTTGTTTCGACGAAACTTTAGCGATACAAGTCCTTTCTTAAATAAAACTGGTTTATTCTTTCTGAATACAACTTTGCAATACACTTAATTTCCACAGTCACGCTATAACAAATGCTATAATTCACAACGAACGTCTCACGTGCTCAACTCAACAATACTCTGCCCACAGTTCAATTACAAATTGTTCCGTCACGTTGTGACCGTCTTATATATACAAGACTAACACATATCTAGTAAACGCTAGAGCATTCATGAAGGAACAGGATATTTCTAGAAGTTAATGACGTGTTACTAGAGTTATGTGACTTCTGCTGTCGTAACACTGCCCCTTCCTTAGTATTGTTCGTCACGAACAATAGCCACTTACATTAAACCAGTTAACAATAACTTAATTAGATGTACAGAATTACAAACACAAAATTACAATTCAATAAAATCTCTTAATTTTACAGGACTTATCTTCCATACTGGCCTCTGTCTCGTTGATTTCTGCTTCATGTGGGGTTCATCTGCTTCATCAGAAAATGTCCTGTCATAGATAATAGTCACATCAGTGGTAGTAACTTCATCAAGGGCGTCATTGTTTCCCTTCTCAAAACTGAATAGAGTTTCTTCTTTGACGGTGGCTTCTTCAGGTGGCACGTCTTCAGCAGCGTCATTTGTTCTGTCATCCACCTCGTCCCAACTGAAATGTCCTGGACTATGATAACACCAAAGCCTGTTGGCATGCACCATTTTTGGCTTACTTCACCGACCACATTTTATCCGGAAAGTCACGTCTGAGAGACGATCCACTATGTCATATGGGCCTTCCTATGGAGAAGACAACTTAGGAGACTTCCCTTTGGTCTTCCTGGGATTATACAACCACACCTTGTCTCCTGGTACAAAGCTGACTTCAGTAGATCTCTTATCATAGGTTAACTTCATCGAATCAGCAGACGTTTGCAAGTTTGAATGCACTTGATGATGAATATCATCCATCCTGTCAGATAACACTTTCACGAACTCTGGCACACTTTCAGGCAACTCTTCGTAAGGTGGGCGTCCACTGGCAACCACAGTTCCCGACCAAACATGAATGGATTCATGCTCTGCTGTTCTATAGGCCATGAACAGTGGAGGGAGTAAGATATCACAGTCATCTTGGCAGCAATTACAAAACTTTGCCAATTCCTGTCCCAGTGTCCAATTGTACTTTTCTACCATACCATCAGACAGTGGGTGAAGTGGCATTGTCCTAGTCTTTCGTTTCCCAAACAACTTGCAGCATTCATGGAACACAGCTGATTCAAAGTTACAGCTTTGATCTGAATGCAGTTCGTATGGCATACCAAACCTGAAGAAGAAATCACGAATGGCTGAAGCTACAGTTGTAGCTTCCTGATTTGGTATTGCATATGCCTCAGGCCACTTGGTGAAATAATCTATCACCACACAAATGTACCTGTTTCCAGCACGAGTTTGGGGCAATGGACCAGCAATGTCAATGGCTACTCTTTCCAATGGGTGCACCAACTTGATAT
>NW_013672547.1:21197-22652 GCF_000517525.1 Limulus polyphemus
CCTATCCAGTAAAATCTCTGCCATAGGTGACTCAATGTCTTCTTAATTCCGAGATGTCCTCCTGTTAAACTATCATAGGATTGACGCAGCACAACTTCCCATAACTTTCTCGGTATAACTGTTTGCCAGGTCGTCACTTTCTCATCTGCAGTTCTCATCTCCAGACAAGAATACCGTCTTCAAGCTTCAACTGGTTCCATTGTGCCCAATAGTTCTTTGTCACTTTGACTTCAGCTTGATCGCACCTGGAAGTCCAACCTCTCTTTTAATGCTTACTGGAATTTGGCCTTTGTTGTTCCCAAACGTCATTTTATCAAAATTAATTACAAACTTCCTCGGTAGTAAGTAGTCCAACCCTAATATGCATTGGTCTTCAATGTCAGCCAAGTATACTTTGTGTCTCTCCTTCATGCCCATGAGTTCAATAGTTACCCACACTGGTCCCCACAACCTTGCATAATGGCCTGTCACCACACAGAGCTTCTGTATGGCTTCTGGTACTCCTTTGTGATCTTGCACCTTGATACTCACAAGGGTTTGCTGAGATGCAGAATCTATGACAAAGTTGCACTTTTTGCCATCCAGTTTTCCTGTCACGTAAACACTATGTGTGCTTACCATTTTACACTTAGCAAGTGGAACTTTCACAATAGGGGTTGGTGGACGTCCCTCAGCACCAACCACTACTGGTTCCACGAGTCTCACTTGTTGGTAGTATTCTTCTTACACTGGCTCCTCATATGTCCTTGCTCACCAGATTTCCAACAACGTTTCTTGGTAGCAGCCTTTCCTGCCATGGTATCTTCCCTATGATGAAGTTGTCGGCATTAAGCTCTCTTGTGCCCAGGTTTGTTATTCAAATCCCTCAAACCTCTCTGAAAGCTGCCCTTTCCTGGCATTGAATCTTTATGACTGTACCAACTTTGGTGGACTTAACGTAGGATTCGAATTCAAGAGCTCTGACCATTGCATCCTGCATAGTAGAGGGGTGTGCTTGCTTTACTTGTATCTTCAGTTATGGACTGTCCAAGGCATCTACAAACTTAAGGACGTCGGGTGGTGCAGTTGGGTAGGCCTTGTGTGCCATACTTTCCAAATCATGTGCCAGCTCTTGCAGGCTCTCCCCTTCAGCACGGACTCTTGTCCTAAACGTAGCCCTGTAGACTTCGGACTGATTTTGAGTTCCATACCTGAGTTCTAGAGCAGCTACCAGTGCTCTATAGTTGTGCCTGTGGTCTGCTGACAACTGTCCAAGTATTTCCAGTGGTTGTCCCTTCAGGCTCATTGCCAGGTACACTGCTTTATGCTCCTCTGTCCGTCCATTCATTTCTGCCAGGAGCTCAAATTGTGCTCTATATGCTTCCCATGGTGCTTTCCCATCGAATTCCTGTGGCTTCCTTCATACTAGATCACCTCTATTGCTGACACTTATGTCTGGAATGTGATTCTGGCAGG
>NW_013672547.1:23054-30119 GCF_000517525.1 Limulus polyphemus
GTCTGGAAGGGGCTTTTTGTTTTCTGAGGCTGATTAGGTCCTGGTTAATATATCATCCTTGTGTAAAAGACAGTAAATCATCCTTTGATATATTTAATTCACTTTGAAATTTACAAATCCTTTCCATTTGTGTATGCTGGCTTTCTCTCAACTGTTGGAGACTTTCTTCTTGTTTATTTTCTTTCTCCTTCAACCACTGCTGTAGTCTGCCTTGTTTATTTTGCTGTTTGAGGTACCACAGTTGCAGGTTTTTTGCCACTGCTGTTGTCTCTCTTGTTGTTTCTTTTCCACTTAAAAAGAGGTCATCTAGCAATCACTGGGACATTTGCGGGGTTCCTCGATAAGACATGATCGTTCTAGCAACTCCAGCACGCATGCTCCCAGAATCACATGACTTACTATTTCAACATGTACAGAGAATGTGCTGCTGTTAGTAGTGGTTGGGACCAGATTCTGTACATTACTATTTCAACATGAACAGAGAATGCACTACTGGTAGTAGTGGTTGGAACTAGTTTCTGTAGATTACTATTTCAACATGAACAGAGAATGTCCTGCTGTGAGTAGTGGTTGGGACCAGTTTCTGTAAATTACTATTTCAACATGTACAGAGAATGCACTACTGTTAGTTGTGGTTGGAACCAGTTTCTGTAGATTACTATTTCAACATGAACAGAGAATATCCTGCTGTGAGTAGTGGTTGGGACCAGTTTCTGTAGATTACTATTTCAACATGTACAGAGAATGTCCTGACGTGAGTAATGGTTGGAACAAATTTCTGTAGATTACTATTTCAACATGTACAGAGAATGTCCTGCTGTGAGTAGTGGTTGGGACCAGTTTCTGTAAATTACTATTTCAACATGTACAGAGAATGCACTACTGTTAGTAATGGTTGGAACCAGTTTCTGAACATTACTATTTCAACATGTACAGAGAATGTCCTGCTATGAGTAGTGGTTGGAAGCAGTTTCTGTAGATTACTATATCAACAGGTACAGAGAATGTTCTACTTTTAGTAGTGGTTGGAACCAGTTTCTGTAGATTACTATTTCAACATGTACAGAGAATGCACTACAGGAACTTTGATTATTATTAACCCCAAGTCTTAATTTTTTTTGCTGAAGCAATTATTAAATTAAACCATTAAAACAAACTTCGAAGCTCATCAAATAAAGTAATGTATGATACTAACTATATTCAACCAGTAAACGAAGAACTCTTACTTTCGTAACACCATGAAGGTTATTCCTATCCGAATTATACTTATAATTGTGTATATAATTTTGATAACCCATATGCATTATTTTGTACTTATTATAATTAAAACCTAACTGCCATTTATTTGCCAAACTCACTAAATGATCTAAATCCTTTTGTAAATCAGCAGCATCCTCTTCACAGCAACAACCAAGACCTTAAAATGAACAGCAAATTTATGTAAGTTATTGACGATTTCTTTATTTTCATCCTTGATGTAAATCAAAAAGAGCAAAGGCCCTAAGACTGAGCTTTTGGGTACCCTACCTGTGACGTAAATCCAGTTTGACTAAACATTATTTATAACAACCCTCTGCTTTCTTCTATCCAGCTTCTCTATTATGCAATTAGCTAACTTATCCCCCACACCATTAGAGATAAAGTTCTTTTCAAGATTTTATGTGACACCTTGTAAAATGCTTTCTCAAAACCCAATGTAATAAAAGAAAAAAGAATACGAAAATAATAATAATCAAATAATGAGAAGAAATAGAAATTAGGAGAGTAAGTTGTGCTCAAGCCCACAACGTCCCACATCTATATCACCTTTCACTGCTTGCAGGCCACAATGTCACCCATCACTGTCTGCAGACCTCAACATCCTACATCTATATCGCCCTTCACTGCCTGCAGACCACAACATCCTACATCTATGTCACCTTTCACTGCCTGCAGGCCACAACATCCCACATCTATATCGCCCTTCACTGCCTGCAGACCACAACATCCTACATCTATGTCACCTTTCACTGCCTGCAGGCCACAACATCCCACATCTATATCGCCCTTCACTGCCTGCAGACCACAACATCCGACATCTATGTCACACTTCACTGCCTGCAGGCCACAACGTCCCACATCTATATTACCATTCACTGCCTGCAGACCACAGCATCCGACATCTATATCACCCTTCACTGCCTGCAGACCATATTGTCCCACATCCATGTCACCCTTCAGTGCCTGCAGACCACAACATCCGACATCTATGTCACCCTTCACTGCCTGCAGACCACAGCATCCTACTTCTATGTCACCCTTCACTGCCTGCAGACCACAATGTCCCACATCCATGTCACCCTTCAGTGCTTACAGACCAGAATGTCCCACATCCATGCCACCCTTCAGTGCTTACAGACCACAACATCTGACATATATGTCACCCTTCACTGCCTGCAGACCACAGCATCCCACATCTATATTAGCCTTCACTGCCTGCAGACCACAACGTTCCACATCAATGTCACCCTTTCACTCTCTGCAGGCCACAATGTCCCACATCTATATTGCCCTTCACTGCCTGCAGACCACAACATCCGGCATCTATGTCGCCCTTCACTACCTGCAGGCCAGAGCATCCCACGTCTATATTGCCCTTCACTACCTGCAGACCACAACGTCCCACGTCAATGTCACCATTCACTGCCTGCAGACCACAACATCCGACATCTATATCACCCTTCACTGCCTGCAAACCACAACATCCCACATCCATGTCACCCTTCACTGCCGGCAGACCACAACATCCTACATCTATGTTACCCTTCACTGCCTGCAGACCACAATGTCCCACATCTATATCGCCCTTCACTGCCTGCAGACAGTTGTGGGAAAGTGACTGCTCTTCAAAGTAAAGAAGAAGAAAATTAGTAAAAAAAAATAACGAAATAAGGTACTACCTCTTGGGGGTAGTAAGATAAGCTTACCACGTGAAGTTGGAATTCCAGCCCCCATTACAGTAGTAAAGTGCTAATTAGTAGCACAGTGGACAAATTATACTAGTATAGAATCCCAACCAAGTTATCTAAACACCTAGTATAACTCCTAGTATGTGAGTGATCTGATCATTGGATACTAAACTGGTTATAGTTCTTGTTGTTGTTGTTGAAGAAACTCTCGAAGTTCACTATCTTTTAACCCAAAACACTCACCTCTTTCTATCCATTTATAAAAATGTGACATGGTTATATAGCATAATTGTAACCTCTACACTATTTTCGCTACTACTACCGTTGGGCTAAGGATTCTTCTACAGTAAGTGTCTGTGCCAATAAATATGACAATAAACAATAATATATTCCAAACAATTTGTTACAATAGCGGAAGTCATGTGATGCTGGAAGCATGAATGCTGGAGTTTCTAGAAGGATCATGACTGTTCCTGGCAACTCTAGTGGAAATTAAGTGTATTGCAAAGTTGTATTGAGAAAGAATAAACTAGTCGTATTTAAGAAATGACTAGTATCGCTTAAGTTCCTCAGAAAGAATTTTTACGGAAAATTAACAAACGACCGGAGACATAACAAATTTTTTACACTATGGATATTGTTACGTCTCTGGTCGATTGTTAATTTCCGGTATAAATTTTTCCCGAGGAACTTATGCGATACAAGTCCTTTCTTAAATAAAACTAGTTTATTCTTGCTCAATACAACTTTGCAATACACAGAATTTCTATGGTCACTTTAACATAAACACACACTATAATTCACACCGATTCACGCACTTTACTTATGGTCACTACCACTCACTTGACTCAATTATCTGTCTCTATATCTCTCAAGCTGCAATTATTCTCCGCTTTATTTGCCGGGCTTATATACTAAAATAGAGGGCGCCTATAAAAGACTAGAGTTGCCAGGAAAAGTCAAGATCCTTCGAGAATCTCATGACATGTTACTAGCATCACGTGACCTCCGCTGTCGTAACAGTATCAAACTCTAAATAATTCTCTTTTCTTGTCAAATGTCCACTTAGGCTGATTCAATTACTTTAGAATCCAATTGACAAAACGAACTATTTTTCTATGTTCTTATCACAATAGTATCAGTGAATAATTCAATTATGTTACTCCATGGGTTACTTGACTCCTTTTCATTAGAGTCCACACAAGTGGTTCAATTACTTTAGAATGCCCTTTGACAAGGCAAATTATTCTTCTTACCACTATTAAACTGTGATACTCGAAAATATTTCCTGTTATGACTAATCACTCATATGCCAGCTAACTTTAGATTTTCTTTTGCAACAAGTTTTCTGACTGAACTGCACTTCACTTAACTTTGCTTCTTTCTTTCTTAACTCACGCTTGCTTGATCGCCCACATTTATAGATTGATCACTGAGCCCCCCAAAATACCGAAGATTTGAGCAATGTGACGTCAATGATATTAGTAAAGCCTAGACAACAATGAAATTGCTAACACAAAGTATGACTTACCGAGTTATGTAACCAAAATTATCAAAACTATCGCCTTTAAAATGATTAAGTTTTAAATCTCTTGTTATGCACACTATACAGATTTGTATATTCAACACTCTGCACTCTAATATGTTTCCAAGCACTACTCATAGAAACAAATTCGCTGCACACATTGAAATACTAATCTAGAGAAACTGGTTACAAACACAAATCACAGCAGCATGTTCTCTGTACATGATGAAATAGTAATTGACAGAAACTGGTTCCAACCACAACTTAGAGCAGCACATGTCTGTACATGTCGAAATACTAACAGAGAGAAAGTAGTTGCAACCACTACTCACAGCTGAACATGCTATGCATGTTTAGATACTAATCTACAGAAAGTCATTCCAACAACTACTCATGGCAGCACATTCTCTGTACGTGTTGAAATACAAATATACAGAAACTGGTCTCAACCACTACTCACAACAGGACATTCTCTGTACATGTTGAAATACTAATATACAGAAACTTGTCTCAACCACTATTCACAGAAGAACATTCTCTGTAAATATTGAAATACCGATCTATAGGAACTGGTTCCAATCACTTCTCATAGCATACTGTTATGACAGAAGAATTCACGTGACGCTGTTAACACGTAATGAGTATCTAGAAGGCTCGGGGAACATCACAAATAATCCAGTATTTGCTAGACGCCCTCTATTCGTGTATATAAGCGCGGCAGATAAAGCTAGACAAATTAATCGGAACTGGAATAGCATACAGAGAGATTGAAGATATAGACAGATAATCGAGTCAAGCTGTAAGTAAAGTGTGTGTGAATCATTGTGAATTATAGCGTATATTTAAGTTAAAGTGACTGTGGAAATTAAGTGTATTGCAAAGTTGTATTGAGAAGGAATAAACTAGTTTTATTTAAGAAAGGACTTGTTTCGCTGAAGTTCTTCGGAAATAATTTTTACGGGTAATTAACAAACAACCAGAGATATAACAAATTGGTGTCAGAACTGGGATGGAAAAGAAAAAAAATGGAAACGGAAGTGGTAAATCAAACTATGACTTAGCAGATTTGATGGCAGCAATACAAAAACAGCAAAATAAACAAGAAAAGAGACTACAGCAGTGGTTAGAGGAAAAAGAAAAGAAACAAGAAGAGAGATTACAGCAGTTGTTGGAAGAAAAAGAAAAGAGATTACAGCAGTTGTTGGAAGAAAAAGAAAAGAGATAAGAAGAGAGATTACAGCAATTGTTGGAAGAAAAAGAAAAGAGACAAGAAAAGAGGCTACAGCAGTGGTTAGAGGAAAAAGAAAAGAAACAAGAAGAGAGACAACAGCAGTAGCAAGAAAACTCGCAACAGTGGCAGCTCGAACAGCAAAATAAACAAGAGAGACTACAGCAGTGGTTGAAGAAGAAAGAAAATAAACAAAAAGAGAGATTACAGCAATGGCAACTGCAACAAGAAAGGAAACAGGAAGAAAGTCTCCAACAGTTGCAGGAAAGTCAGCAGCAACTACAGGAAAGTCAACAACAGTGGCAAGAAGTACAGATGGAAAACATTAGTAAATTTCAAAGCGAATTAAATACATTAAAGGATGATTTATTGTCTTTTACACAAGGAGGATATATTAACCATCGACTTAATCAGCCTCAGACAACGGCAAGCCCCTTCCAGACCCCGCAGCTAAACCCTAATACAGACATTTTCAGTCCTGTTAGAAGTCATATTCCAGATGTTAATGTCAGCAATAAGTGTGATCTAGTACGAAGAAAGCCACAGAAATTCGATGGGAAGCATATAGAGCACAATTTGAGCTCCTGGCAGAGATGAATGGATGGACAGAAGAGCAGAAAGCAGTATATCTGGCAACGAGCTTGAATGGACATCCACTGGAAATACTTGGACCGTTGTCAGCAGACGACAGGCACAACTAAAGAGCACTGGTAGCTGCTCTAGAACTCGGGTATGGAACCAAAAATCAGTCTGAAGTCTACAGGGCTAGGTTTAGGACGAAAGTCCGTGCTAAAGGGAAGAGCTGGCACAGGATTTAGAAAGTATGGCACACAAAGCCTACCCAACTGCACCACCCGATGTCCTCAAGTTGTTTCTGAGAGATCAGTTTGTAGGTGCCTCGGACAGTCCACAACTGAAGATACAAGTAAAGCATGCACACCCATCTACTATGCAGAATGCAATGGCCAGAGCTCTTGAATTTGAATCCTATGTTAAGTCCAGCAAGGAGGTACCAAAATTGTTACAGTCATTAGGATTCAAGGCCAGAAAAGGTCAGCTTTTAGAGAGGTTTGAGGGACTTTGTTGGCACTGTAACAATCCTGGGCACAAGAGAGCTTAATGCCGGCAACTTCATCACAGGGAAGATGCCATGGCAGGAAAGGCTGCTACCCAGAAAGGTTGTTGGAACTCTGGCGAGCAAGGACATATGAGGAGCCAGTGTAAGAAGAATACTACCAATAGGTCAGCTTCGGGAACCAGTAGTGGTTGGTGCTGAGGGACGCCCACCAACTCGAATTGTGAAAGTCCCAACAGCTAAGTATAAAATGGCAAGCACACATAGTGTCTACGTGACAGGAAAGCTG
>NW_013672547.1:31136-37500 GCF_000517525.1 Limulus polyphemus
ATATACAGTTTTTAGATGTTTCTACTTACTAGATGTACTTTCCAACATGGATTCAACACATTGGAAATCATCTTGGAATTCAGTTTCTGTTTTCACATTGATAACATCATATTTGGAACTATCGAAATCATCATCACTACTTTCATTGAACTTTGTAATAACCTCAATTTGTGGTAAATCATCAGGCTGTTCTTTTTCACACTGATAAATATGCTCTAAAATCAAATAACACATTCAAAAGATTAATAAAAATAATAACTAATGCTGTCTCTAAAGTAAACAAATACATACCGTGCCTTGAAAAAGTATTCACTCCTGTAAAGTGTCCATATTTTGTTGTCATCTGATGTCGCCATCTTGAAACTTTGGAATGGTGCTATATATTTGCAATCTACCGCACAATCTACTAGAAATTGAGAATCTAAAACATGCTAATATTATGTAAGCTAGATTTTTAAATAAAATTGGAATATTTTCAATTGCATAAGTACTCAACCCCTTTGGTACTGCAACCCTAAATCAGTTTAGGTGCAAAAGATAAGTTTAAAGGTCATGAAATTAGTGCTATGGTCTCTGTCTATGTGTAATCAAAGTGAATTAATTTGGCTTCAGAGTAAATGCATCTGTTCAAGCCACAACTCAGATAGCGATACAACAAACCAACCATGAAGACAAGGAGCTTTCCAAACAAGTCAGGAGTAATTTGGTAGAGAAACACAGATCATGAGAAGGTTACAAGAAAATTTCTAAGTCGATGATTATCCCTTTGAATACAGTGAAATTCATCATTAAGAAGTGGAATGTGCTTCATACTACCCAGATAAGGTTGCTCTTACAAAGAAGCAGCTGGAGAAGCATGACACTGGTTAGGGATGCCATTGTGAAGCCAACAGTGACTTTCAAATATTTGCAAAGTTCCATATCTAAGATGGAAGTCCTTTCACAAAGCTGGCCAGTAAGGGCAAGTGGCAAGAAAGAAGTCATTACTGAAAAACAGTCATCTTAAGTCTGATATGTAGTTTGCAACAAAACATTTGAATGACACTAGAGACATGTGGCAGAAGGTTTTGTGGTCAGACGAGTCAAGAATTGAGTTTTTTGGTCGAAATTCGAAGTATTATATCTGGTGCAAGCCCACACAGCAAATCCCTCAATCAATACCATCCCAACTGTCAAGCATGGTGTTGGCAGCATCATCAGCAGGGAATGGGAAGCTTGTCAGGATTGTGAGGAAGATAGATGGTGTAAAGTAGAGGCAAATCCTAGAGAAAAGCCTGCTTGAGTCAGTCAAAAATCTAAAACTGTAATGTAAAAAAAAACAGTGAAAAGTTATGCATATAGAGGGCAGCATTGAACATGTGAGTGGATATAATGTACAGTATAATAATTTCAATTAATATATTTTCTTTGCAGGTTTTGCTGACATTCAACATCCTACACACATAGCATCTGTAGACAGCTAACATTAGTGATACAATAAGAACAGTGTAACATCTGTGGACAGCTAACATTAATGATACAATATGAACAGTGTAACATCTGTAGACAGCTAAATCATTAATGTTAGCTCTCTACAGATGTTACACTGTTCATATTGTATCATTAATGTTAACTGTCCACAGATGTTACACTGTTCATATTGTATAATTAATGACAAAATGAACAGTGTAACATCTGTGGACAGCTAACATACTTATACAATAACAACAGTGTAACATCTGTAGAGAGCTAACATTAATGATACAATAAGAACAATGTAACATCTGTGAACAGCTAAGATTAGTGATACAATAAGAACAGTGTAACATCTGTAGACAACTAACATTAATGATACAATATGAACAGTGTAACATCTGTGGACAGCCAACATTAATGATACAATATGAACAGTGTAACATCTGTGGACAGCTAACATTAATGATACAATATGAACAGTGTAACATCTGTGGACAGCTAACATTAATGATACAATATGAACAGTATAACATCTGTGGACAGCTAACATTAATGATACAATAACAACAGTGTAACATCTGTGGACAAGCTAACATTAATGTACAATATGAACAGTGTAACATCTGTGGACAGTTAACATTAATGATACAATAAGAACAGTGTAAAAGCTTCAGAGAACAGTTTACTAAAGTTGTAGTGAATTTCTTAATACTCTGACCACAAACATCTGAACAATGATTCAGTTCTAGTTAAATTAAACCCCAAAAGACATCATTACAGCTATACGATCACTTCAATAATAAAACTATAAAATCTTTAGTCTACAAATTACCTCAGTTTTTTCTGTTATTTCATACTTCTCTTTTTGTTCCTCTTTTACTAAATCAGACTTCAAAATGGTATGTAAAGATCTTTCTTGTAAGGAACCAGCTTCTCCTGTTGGTAGAAGTATAAATAATGTAGATTTGTCTATAACAAGTCTGAATATAAATCATACTTCACTAAATCATATTCAAATATCATACAATGTATAACTTCCTCTATGGTTTATAGATACACAGTAAAGTATCAATTATCATAAAAGTGTAGAGAATAATTATAAACATTATGTCTTAATTCATACACAGTGTAAGTTTCTATTAACTGATCAGAACATATACATTTACAGTAAACTTAAAACCATTCAAAGCGACTGTCATACATATGGGTCTGTCTTTTTCTTTTATACATTGTGGCTGTGCTCTATATGATATTTTGTTGACATTGTGAGCAGTAATGAGAAAAGACAAAAATGACTCAATCATTGTTTAATAACAATGCTTGGGTGGATGGAGAGTGCCTTAACACAAAAACTAACCTTATCAGTGGGTGGATGGAGAGTGCCTTGACACTAATAAATAACCTTATAAGTGGGTGGATGGAGAGTGCCTCAAAACTAAAAAATACTCTTATAAGTGGGTGGATGGAAAATGCCTCAATACTAATAAATAACCTTACCAGTGGGTGGTTGGAGAGTGCTTCAAAACTGATAAATAACCTTACCATTGGGTGGATGGAGAGTGCCTCAACACCAATAAATAACCTTACCAGTGGGTGGATAGAGAGTGCCTTAACACTAATAAATGTCTTTACTAGTGGGTGGATGGAGAGTGCCTTAACACTAAAAAATAACCTTATCAGTAGGCGGAAGGAGAGTGCCTTAACACTAATAAATAACCTTATAAGTGGGTAGATGGGGAGTGCCTTTAGAGTAATAAATAACCTTAACAGTGGGTGGATGGGGAGTGCCTCAACACTATTAAATAACCTTACCAGTGGGTGGATGAAGAGTGCCTCAACACTAATAAATAACCTTACCAGTGGGTGGATGGAGAGTGCCTAACACTAATAAATAACCTTACCAGTGGGTGGATGGAGAGTGCCTCAACACTATTAAATAACCTTACCAGTGGGTGGATGCAGAGTGCTTTAACACTAATAAATAATCTTACCAATGGATAGATGGAGAGTGCCTTAAAACTGATAAATAACCTGACTAGTGGGTAGATGGAGAGTGCCTAACATTTATAAACAATAATTAGAGTTTCATGTGGGAGATTTAAGAAATGAAATCCCACGTACAGAACAGCCACAGAAGAAAATGTCTGACCCGAAAATTTGACAGCCAAAGCCACAGAAGAAAAAGTCTGACACATAAATATGACAGTTACACCATATAGAAGAAAAAGTCTGACTCGTAAATTTGACCGCCGCAGTATACAGAAGAAAAAATCTGACCCGTAAATTTGACTTTCTGCTGGGACAGAAAAAAATAAGATATATATGAAAGTACATTTTACATTTTAAAAGTCTAAATAAAATATGTAATTATCCTAAAATATTGTAAGCCTTTTTTCACGTTACTAAGTTTTTAACAACCAAAAAACGTATGGTTTTTGTGACCCTGATGCAGTGACACCGTCTCACCCATAGTTCTCCACTCTAGCACTTTCTGTACAACTTACGGTTCAATCAGCAAGGGATGCACATGAGTCCTACCTTTTTTGCCAGATGTCTTTGTTTTCACTTGTGCTGACATAATATATAACCCTTGATTTTGGATAGATTGGTGGAAAAATATCTTAGAAGTAAATATCTGTTTGAAATTAATTTTAATCACAAAATTTTACAAAATGTAAACCTCATATCAGATACTTATAAAATCCTATAAGCCAAAATACATACATTGAGATGGAGAATAGTAATAGAGAATTTAATAATAACATTTAAACAGCTTACGAGATAAAGAGCACTGGGACAGAAAAAATAATAATCCTGGCAACGAAAGTTCTGTGTGTTCAGAGGATAAAAAGACTCAATAGAATCCAGAAATAAAACGATGAGCATTTAGGTAGGTTTATATAGCACTGAGTGAAATATACTAGCCACTAAGAAGATTATACACTCACGATCAAAATATACTTTACTTACATATCTTAAAGAATATAAAGGAAAAGAAGCAGGAGATCAGAAGCATAGAAATATCTAGGATGGATTTATGATGGGGAGGCATTTAGGTTAGTCATTAGAGTTTAGACTTAACCACCAGTCACACTAAGCATATATTAGGTAGATCACTTAGTTATTGGAGATTAGACTTTACCACCAGTCACCCCAAATATATATTAGGCAAACATTTAGTCATTGGAGCTTGAACTTTACACCAGTCACACCAAATATATATTAGGCAGATAACTTCGTCATTGGAGCTTCGACTTTGCCACCAGTCACACCAATTATATATTAGGCAGATCATTTAGTCATTGGAGCTTCGTTTTTACCACCAGTCACGCCAAATATATATATTAGACAGATCACTTACTCATTGGAGCTTCAACTTTATCGCAGTCACACCAAATATATATTAGGCAGATCATTTAGTCGTTGGAGCTTCGACTTTATCGGCAGACACACAAATATATATTAGGCAGATCATTTAGTCAATGGAGCTTCGACTTTAACACTAGTCACTCCAAATGTATATTAGACAGATCAGTTAGTCTTTGAAGCTTCGAGTTTACTACCAGTCACATCAAATATATATTAGGCTGATCACTTAGTCGTTGGAGCTTCGACTTTATCGCCAGTCACATCAAATATATATTAGGCAGATCATTTAGTCGTTGGAGCTTCGACTTTACCGCCAGTCAGAGCAAATATATATATTAGGCAGATCAGTTAGTCAATGGAGCTCGACTTTATCACCAGTCACACCAAATGTATATTAGGCAGATCATTTAGTCATGAGAGCTTCGACTTTATCGGTAGTCACACAAATATATATTAGGTAGATCTTTTAGTCTTTGAAGCTTCAACTTTACCGCCAGCCACACCAAATACTTATTAGGGAGATCATTTAGTCGTTGGAGCTTCGACTTTACCGCCAGCCACACCAAATATATATTAGGCAGATCATTTACTCATGGGAGCTTCGACATTACCGCCAGTCACAGCAAATATATATATTAGGCAGATCAGTTAGTCAATGGAGCTTCGAATTTACCACCAGTCACATCAAATATATAGTAGGCAAATCATTTAGTCAATGGAGCTTCGACTTTACCACCAGTCACACCAAATATATATTAGGGAGATCAATTAGTCATGGGAGCTTCGACATTACCGCCAGTCACAGCAAATATATATATTAGGCAGATCAGTTAGTCAATGGAGCTCGACTTTATCACCAGTCACACCAAATATATATTAGGCAGATCTCATAGTCGTTGGAGCGTCGACATTACCGCCAGTCACAGCAAATATATATATTAGGCAGATCAGTTAGTCAATGGAGGTTCGAATTTACCACCAGTCACATCAAATATATAGTAGGCAAATCATTTAGTCAATGGAGCTTCGACTTTACCACCAGTCACACCAAATATATATTAGGGAGATCATTTAGTCATGGGAGCTTCGACGTTACCGCCAATCACAGCAAATATATATATTAGGCAGATCAGTTAGTCAATGGAGCTCGACTTTATCACCAGTCACACCAAATATATATTAGGCAGATCTCTAAGTCGTTGGAGCTTCGACTTTACCAACAGTCACACCAAATATGTATTAGGCAGATCATTTAGTCATTTGAGCTTGGACTTTTCCGCCAGTCATTCCAAATATATATTAGATAGATCTCTTAGTCGTTGGAGCTTCGACTTTACTACCAGTCAAACCAAATATATAGTAAGCAGATCATTTAGTCATGTGAGCTTCGACTTTACCACCAGTCACATCAAATATAAATAAGGCAGATCACTTAGTCGTTGGAGCTTCGACTTTATCCGCAGTCACACAATATATATTAGGCAGATCATTTAGTCATTTGAGCTTCGACTTTTCCGCCAGTCACTCCAAATATATATTA
>NW_013672547.1:38390-39876 GCF_000517525.1 Limulus polyphemus
CGACTGTACCGCCAGTCACACCAAATATATATTAGGCATATCATTCTGTCAATGGAACTTCCACTTTACCGCCAGCCACACCAAATAATTATTAGGCAAATCATTTAGCCATTGGAGCTTCGAATTTATCGGAAGTCACACAAATATATATTAGGCAGATAATTTAGTCGTTGGAGCTTCGACTTTATCCGCAGTCACACAATATATATTAGGCAGATCATTTAGTCATTTGAGCTTCGACTTTTCCGCCAGTCACTCCAAATATATATTACATAGATCAGTTAGTCTTTGGAGCTTCGACATTACTAACAGTTACACCAAATATATATTACGCAGATCACATTGTGATTGGAGGTTCCACTTTCTCGCCAGTCACACCAATTATAAAGGTCGCAGATCACTTAGTCATTGGAGCTTCGACTTTACTACCAGTCACACCAAATATATAGTAAGCAGATCATTTATTCATTTGAGCTTCGACTTTACTACCAGTCACATCAAATATATATTGGGCAGATCACTTAGTCGTTGGAGCTTCGACTTTATCGCCAGCCACACAAAATACTTATTAGGCAGATCATTCAGTCAATGGAACTTCCACTTTACCGCCAGCCACACCAAATAATTAGTAAGCAGATCATTTATTCATTGGAGCTTCGACTTTACCGCCAGCCACACCAAATATATATTTGGCAGATCATTTAGTCATGAGAGCTTCGACTTTATCAGTAGTCACACGAATATATATTAGGTAGACCATTTAGTCATTGGAGCTTCGACTTTACCTCAAGTCACTCCGAATATATATTAGACAGATCAGTTAGTCTTTGAACGTTCAACTTTAGAACCAGTTACACCAAATATATATTACGTAGATCACATAGTGATTGGAGCAGCGACTTTACCGTCAGTCACAACAAATATATATTAGGCAGATCACTTAGTCGTTTGGAGCTTCGACTTTATCGCCAGTCACACGAAATATATATTAGGCAAATCATTCATTCAATGGAACTTCCAATTTAACGCCAGGCACACCAAATATATATTACACAGATAACTTAGTCATTCGAGCTTCGACTTTACCGCCAGTCACACAAAATATATATATTAGGCAGATCACTTAGTCGTTTGGAGCTTCGACTTTATCGCCAGTCACACGAAATATATATTAGGCAAATCATTCATTCAATGGAACTTCCAATTTAACGCCAGGCACACCAAATATATATTACGCAGATCACTTAGTCATTGGAATTTCGACATTACCGCCAGTCACACCAAATATATATTAGGCAGATCATTTAGTCATGAGAGCTTCGACTTTATCGGTAGTCACACAAATATATATTAGGTAGACCATTTTATCATTGGAGCTGCGACTTTATTGGCAGTCACACAAATATATATTAGGCAGATCATTTAGTCAATGGAGCCTCGACTTTACCTCTAGTCATTCCGAATATATATTAGACAGATCAGTTAG
>NW_013672547.1:40402-45061 GCF_000517525.1 Limulus polyphemus
AGCTTTGCGCGAAATTCCAAAACAAACATTCAATGGAACTTCCACTTTACCGTCAGCCACACCAAATATATATTACGCAGATCACTTAGTCATTGGAATTTCGACATTACCGCCAGTCACACCAAATATATATTAGGCAGATCATTTAGTCATGAGAGCTTCGACTTTATTGGCAGTCACACAAACATATATTAGGCAGATCATTTAGTCAATGGAGCCTCGACTTTACCGCTAGTCACTCCGAATATATATTAGACAGATCAGTTAGTCTTTGAAAGTTCAACTTTACAACCAGTTACACCAAATATATATTACGTAGATCACATAGTGATTGGAGCTGCGACTTTACTTTCAGTAACATCAGATATATATAAGGCAGATCAATTAGTCGTTTCGAGCTTCGACTTTACCGCCAGTCACACGAAATATATATTACGCAGATCACTTAGTCATTGGAGCTTCGACTTTACCGCCAGTCACACCAAATATATATTAGGAAGATCATTTAGTCATGAGAGCTTCGACTTTATCGGTAGTCACACAAATATATATTAGTTAGATAATTTAGTAGTTGGAGCTTCGACTTTATTGGTAGTCACATAAATATATATTAGGCAGATCATTTAGTCAATGGAGCCTCGACTTTACCGCTAGTCACTCCGAATATATATTAGACAGATCAGTTAGTCTTTGAAGGTTCAACTTTACAACCAGTTACACCAAATATATATTACGTAGATCACATAGTGATTGGAACTTCGACTTTACCGTCAGTCACATTAAATATATATTATGCAGATCACTTAGTCGTTTGGAGCTTCGACTTTACAGCCAGTCACACCAAAGATATATTAGGCAGATCATTCATTCAATGGAACTTCCAATTTACCGCCAGCCACTCCAAATATATATTACGCAGACCACTTAGTCATTGGACCTTCGACTTTACCGCCAGTCACACCAAATATATATTAGGCAGATGATTAAGTCATGTGAGCTTCGACGTTATCGGTAGTTACATAAATATATATTAGGTAGATCATTTAGTCGTTGGAGCTTCGACTTTATCGGCAGTCAAACAAATATATATTAGGCAGATCATTTAGTCAAAGGAGCTTCGACTATACCGCTAGTCACTCCAAATATATATTAGACAGATCAATTAGTCTTTGGAGCTTCAACGTTAGAACCAGTCATACCAAATATATATTACGCAGATCACATAATGATTGGAGTTTCGACTTTCTCGGCAGTCACACCACATATAAATTAGGCAGATCACTTAGTCATTGGAGCTTCGACTTTACTACCAGTCACATCAAATATATATTGGGCAGATCATTCTGTCAATGGAACTTCCAGTTGATCACCAGCCACAACAAATAATTATTAGGCAGATCATTTAGTCAATGGAGGTTCGACTTTACTCCTAGTCATTCCAAGTATATATTACAAAGATCAGTTAGTCTTTGAAGCTTCAACTTTACAACCAGTTACACCAAATATATATTACGTAGATCACATAGTGATTGGAGTTTCGACTTTCTCGCCATTCACCACAAATATAAATGAGGCACATCAGTTAGTCATTGGAGTTTCGACTTTGCTAACAGTCACATCAAATATATATTAGGTAGATCACTTATTTGTTTCGAGCTTCGACTTTACCGCCAGTCACACCAGATATATATTAGGCAGATCACTTAGTCGTTGGAGCATCGACTTTACTGCCAGTCACATCAAATATATATTAGGCAGATCATTTAGTCAATGGAACTTCCACTTTACCGCCAGCCACAACAAATAATTATTAGGCAGATCATTTAGTGATTGGAGCTTCGACATTACCAACAGTTACACCAAATATGTATTAGGCAGATCGTTTAGTCAATGGAGCTTCGACTTTACCGCTAGTCACTCCAAATATATACTACGCAGATCACTTAGTCGTTGGAGCTTCGACTTTACTACCTCTCACATAATATATATATATATTAGGCAGGTCATCTGGTCATTTGAGCTTCGACTTTACCGCTAGTCACTCCAAATATATATTAGGCAGATCACTTACTCGTTTGGAGCTTCGACTTTACCGCCAGTCACACCAAATATATATTAGGCAGATCATTCAGTCAATGAAATTTCCACTTTACCGCCAATTACACCAAATATATATTACGCAGATCATTTAGTCAATGGATCTTCGACTTTACCGCTAGTCACTCCAAATATATATTAGATAGACCAGTTAGTCTTTGAAGCTTCGACTTTACCATCAGTCACATCAAATACATATTAGACAGATCACTTAGTCGTTGGAGCTTCGACTTTATCACCAGTCACACCAAATATAAATGAGGCACATCACTTAGTCATTGGAGCTTCGACTTTTCCGCCAGTCACTCCAAATATATATTAGGTAGATCATTTAGTCATTGGAGCTTCGACTTTTCCGCCAGTCATTCCAAATATATATTAGATAGATCATTTAGTCACTGGAGCTTCGACTTTACCGCCTGTCAAAGAAATATATATTAGGTAGATCATTTAATCTATGGAGCTGCGACTTTACCGCCAGTCACAGAAATATATACTAGGCAGATCATTTAGTCAATGGAGTTACGATTTTACCGCCAATCACTCCAAATATATGTTAAATAGATCAGTTAGTTTTTGGAGGTTCGACATAAACTCCAGTCACACCAAATATATATTAGGTAGATAATTTAGTCAATTTAGCTTTGACGCAATCGCCAGTCACACTAAATATACATGAGGCAGATATTTAGTCAATGGAACTTCGACTTTACCACCAGTCACACCAACTATATATTAGGCAGATCATTTTGTCGTTGGAGCTTCGATTTTACTGCCAGTCACAACAAATATATATTATGCAGACATTTAGTCAATGGAGCTTCCACTTTACCACCAACCACACCAAATATATATTAGGTAGATCATGTAGTGAAAGTAGCTTCGACTTTACCGCCAGTCACATCAAATATATAAAACGTAGATCAATTAGTTAATGGAATTTCGACTTTACTGCTAGTCTCACCAAATATACATTAGGCAGACATTTAGTCAATGGAGCTTCGACTTTACCGTCAGTCACACCAAATATATGTTACGTAGATCAATTAGTCATTGGAGCTTCGACATTACTAACAGTCACACCAAATATATATTAGGCAGATCATTTAGTCGTTGGAGCTTATACTTTACCGCCAGTCACACCAAATATATATTAGGCAGATCATTTAGGGATTGTAGCTTCGACTTTACCGCCAGTCACACCAAATATATATTAGGCAGATCATTTAGTGATTGGAGCTTCGACTTTACCGCCAGTCACACCAAATATATATTAGGCAGACATTTAGTCAATGGCGCTTCGACTTTACCACCAGTCACACCAAATATATATTAGGCAGATCATTTAGTGATTGGAGCTTCGACTTTATCGCCATTCACACCAAATATATATTAGGCATATTATTTAGTTATACGAGCTTTGACTTTACCGTCGGTCACACCAAATATATATTACGTAGATCACTTATTTGTTGGAGCTTCAACTTTACCGCCAGTCACACCAAATATATATTAAGCAGACATTTAGTCAATGGAGCTTCGACTTTACCACCAGTCACCCCAAATATATTTTAGGCAGATGATTTAGTTATTCGAGCTTTGACTTTACCGTCAGTCACACCAAATATATATTACGCATATAATTTAGTCAATGGAGCTACGACTTTACCACCAGCCACACCAAATATATAGTAGGCAGATCATTTAGTCACGAGAGCTTCGACTTTATCTGTAGTCACACAAATATATATTAGGTAGATCATTTAGTCGTTGGAGCTTCGACTTTATTGGCAGTCACACAAATATATGTTAGGCAGATCATTAAGTCGTTGGAGCTTCGACTTTATCGGCAGTCACACAAATATATATTAGACAGATAAATTAGTCTTTGGAGCCTGGAGTTTACAACCAGTCACACAAAATATATATTAAGCAGATCACTTAGTCGTTGGAGCTTCGACTTTACCGTCAGTCACATCAAATATATATTAGGCAGATCACTTAGTCGTTTGGAGCTTCGACTTTATCGCCAGTCACACCAAATATATATTAGGCAGACCATTCAGTCAATGGAACTTATACTTGACCGCCAGCCACACCAAATAGATATTAGATAGATCATTTAGTCATTTGAGCCCCGACTTTTCCGCCAGTCACTCAAAATATATATTAGATAGATCAGTTAGTCTTTGGAGCTTCGACATTACCAACAGTTACACCAAATATATATTACGCAGATCACATAGTGATTGGAGTTTCCACTTTGTCGCCAGTCACACCAAATATAAAGGACGCAGTTCACTTAGTCATTGGAGCTTCGACTTTACTACCAGTCACACCAAATATATAGTAAGCAGATCATTTAGTCATTTGAGCTTCGACTTTACACATCAAATATATATTAGGCCGATCACTTAGTCATGTGAACCTCGACTTTACCGCCAGTCACACCAAATATGTATTAGGCAGATCATTTAGTCATTGGAGATTCGACTTTACCGCCAGTCACACCAAATATATATTAGGAAGATCATTTAGTCATTGGAGATTCGACTTTACCGC
>NW_013672548.1:0-1561 GCF_000517525.1 Limulus polyphemus
AATAGATGGAGAAAAAATACTTGGAAGTTCAGTTATCTCTCAATAGATGGAGAAACAAATAATAAGGAAAAATACTTGGAAGTTAAGTTATCTCTCAATAGATGGAGAAAAAATACTTGTAAGTTCAGTTATCTCTCAACAGATGGAGAAACAAATAATAAGGAAAAATACTTGGAAGTTCAGTTATCTCTCAATAGATGGAGAAAGAAATAACAAGGAAAATACTTGGAAGTTCAGTTATCTCTCAATAGATGGTGAAAAAATGCTTGTAAGTTCAGTTATCTCTCAATAGATGGAGAAACAAATAATAAGGAAAATATTTGGAAGTTCAGTTATCCTCAATAGATGGAGAAACAAATAATAAGGAAAAATATTTGGAAGTTCAGTTATCTCTCAATAGATGGAGAAAAAATTAAGAAGAATTACTTGGAAGTTTAGTTATCTCTCAATACATGGAGAAAACATACTTGGAAGTTCAGTTATCTCTCAATACATGGAGAAAACATACTTGGAAGTTCAGTTATCTCTCAATAGATGGAGAAACAAATAATAAGGAAAAATATTTGGAAGTTCAGTTATCTTTCAATAGTTTGTTTGTTTTGAATTTCGCGCAAAGCTACACGAGGGCTATCTGCGCTACCCATCCCTAATTTAGATGTGTAAGACTAGAGGGAAGGCAGCTAGTCATCACCTCCCACCGCCAACTCTTGGGCTACTCTTTTACCAACGAATAGTGGGATTGACCGTCACATTATAACGCCCCCACGGCTGAAAGGGCGAGCATGTTTGGTGTGACGGGGATTCGAACCCGCGACCCTCAGATTGCGAGTCGAGTGCTGTAACCACCATCTTTCAATAGATGGAGAAACAAATAATAAGGAAAAATATTTGGAAGTTCAGTTATCTCTCATCAGATGGAGAAAAAACGCTTGGAAGTTTAATTATCTCTCAATAGATGGAGAAACAAATAATAAGGAAAAATATTTGGAAGTTCAGTTATCTCTCAACAGATGGAGAAAAAATGCTTGGAAGTTTAATTATCTCTCAATAGATGGAGAAACAAATAATAAGGAAAAATATTTGGAAGTTCAGTTATCTCTCAACAGATGGAGAAAAAAATGCTTGGAAGTTTAATTATCTCTCAATAGATGGAGAAAAAATTAAGAAAAAATACTTGGAAGTTCAGTTATCTCTCAATAGATGGCGATTGCTTTTCTTGGAAACTTCATTGCAGGTACTTAAACAGAAAGCACTCTGATATCCAAAGTCGCCTGTTCGGGTTTAATCCGTGTATTGAACCAGTGTTCCAGATTTAAATATAAATATATAAACACATATGTACAACACACAAATATATGTAGAAGCACACACAATACGCACACACGTCTTCTCTATCACAAAGTTGTGTAGCCACGCGCACATTCGTCACACTATTTGTTTCAACTGCCTGTAAGCTTTGTATCGTCTTACAACAATCATGCAGAGGTGACTGCAGGAATGAACTCTCATTGCAGGTACTTACACTAAAAGCGCTCTGATATCCAAAGTCTCAAAAAGTCGC
>NW_013672548.1:1744-12736 GCF_000517525.1 Limulus polyphemus
ATCCAAAGTTGCCGAATTTTTTATTTCACTGATTTTTCTAAAACTTATATTACTGCCAGATGCAAAAATCAGATTGGACAAATTTGGACATTTTTACTTACACTTATTTTAATTTTTTTACGTAGTAAGTTTATCTACAATCTATGATATTTCCATATAAATAACTATATTTTAGCTCATTTGTTGCACAGTGCATCATTGGGCCAGATGAACTGACCTTGGAGGCCGGATCTGGCCCAAGGGCCATAGTTTGGTGACCCCTGTATTTAAAACATATTTAAAATAACTGAAAATTTAAAAAATCACACAAGAACAAAATGAATAAAAAGTCACATAAAACTTCGTGGTTTATCGTTTAAAATTTAAGGTTTAGTTTTGTTTGTTTTTAATTTTGTGAAGTATTTTATAACCCACATTTTGATCCATCAACTAAAGAAAATGTCTTCAAAAGCTCAACAAATCCTTAACCTATTTTGGGATTTCTGGCATAAAATGTTATAATTAAAAATTGTATTTGATAACCTTCGAGTTTTTTAGTACATACGATTTTATTCGTGGGCTTACATAGCTCAAAACCAGGAACAATTGATGCAAGTTACGAAATCAAGATCCAGATGTGTTTGACATAAGCTACGAAGTTGTGTGGATCCTCGACGCAAACATCTAGTTTAATGTGTTTAGTAAGCAATGACATACTTCATTTTCTTTAATACTATTGTTTTTATTATATAAAATAATCTTCTTATTACGATGATTAATTCTAAACTGATGAATATTTTGCATTGTTGAGCACGATGAAAGTATTATTAATAGCGAGGGTACCCCATCAATTCAAACCATTCTAATCAACATAGGTTTTACTGTTTACTGCTTGTTTATTGATATGCAACTGTTTACTGTTTGTTAGTTTATAACTGGTTTTGTTAAGTTAGTTTTCCTTATTTATATCTTATCTTTAGAGTTAGCTTACTTTTGATTTTTTATGATGAGACAGCGATATGGGTAGAAGCTTTGGAAGTGTCCTTATTGCAAGAAAAACTATTAAAAGTCAAACGAAACGAATCTCCAAGACAACTCACGTGCGAGAGAAAAAACTACAAGCTCAGATAACACAAAGAAAAATATATTTCTTTAATGATTTGTGATGTGATTTGTCTTACTGAACAGCAGTTTCTGTTGTAAGTCTCCGAGGGAGACTAGACTGTCCAATTCTATTAAGAAGACTTGATAAATCATCCATCAAGATGTGTAGGAAGAATTATCGAACAGCTAATTTTCTTACTCAAAACAAGACAAAAGTAACAACGGATGGACAGCTAGCGGAAAAGAAACCTTATTTTCTATACATTTTTTCTATTTCCGTTTCGTATTACTGGTGTTCATAAGACGAAATAATGGTTACGAATGGACGATTTATTGTTGTGTCTTTCAAATGTTTGTGTATAGCTACATAAGTGCTATATGTGCATAGCCGTCCCTAATTATGAAGTGGGAACTAGTGGGAAGACAGTTCCCACAGCCAACTCTTACATTACTCTTGGCTGAAGGAATAGTAGGACTTTACTGTAATTCGCAGCATAGGGATATGAACCATAAATATTTCGCTATTCTCTTAGGCCACGCCCAGCCCACAGATAGACGAATGTTTTTAGAATGGAGATACTTGGTTTACTTATTGCTGGAAATCAAAGAATTACGATGAACTAACTAGTCTGTCATTATTTGCCAAATATTTATAGCCTTACTCTAAAAACGGTCAATGAAGCTGAATAACTACATAGCTTTATCGTAGATCACAACTGCTCTGCATTCAAAATTGAAATGACGATACATTTAGCTCGCTTTTTCTTCCATATTGGTGTTAATTTACTGAAACACAAGTATGCTGTTTTAATCGTGAATATAACGATAAAGCTGTAGATTGTGGTTTCTACAAACATACAATGCAAAACTTTTGAATTTGCTACTTTGTACATAAACTATAATACTTTCTATTGGTAGTTTTGGTTTTAATGCACTTCTACATATTTCTTGGGTGTGACGACATTTCTGTTGAATCTTCGGATTGTTTGGTGTGCATTAACTGGGATTGCATCGTATTTTGGCTATAGTGTTTTGCATTTTTGCTACTTGGATATCATCTGTATCCTTTTAAGAGAAACCTTTGACATAGGGAAATATAGTTGTGTATCTGTAATTATTTTCCTCCTTCTTGATTTTGCTTTTACCAAATGTTAAGGGTATCCAGTGTCAAGAAGGATTACGGGAATGTTCTCTTCTTATTTTTTCCAGCATTTTCTTTATTAGAAACGTAGTTAATTCTGGCTTGTTTGTAATTAAGCACAAAGCTACACAATGGGCTATCTGTGCTCTGCCCACCACGAGTATCGAAACCCGGATTCTAGCGTTGTAAGTCCGCAGACATACCGCTGTGCCACTGGGGGGGGGCAATTTAATTCTGGAAACTATGACATTTGTCTTTGCATTTTTGGATGGTCTAATTTATAGTCGAAATATTTACATGTACCTGTTTGTTTCCTGTAAACTCCTGTGAGGTATGAGATGTGTTTTGGTAACCATCAAGTATAGAAATGGAAGTTTGTTAAATTCGTCCATTTCAGGTTGTTCATGATATCTCGTATCTTTAGGGTGTTCGGCCATATTACGATCGTATCGTCTACATCTGAGCTATATCCTGGGCCTCACAATGGCTGTTTTAAGTTTTGGTGATAATGTGCCTAAGCCTTTTTGCTTGTTGACATTATTTACCTTGGTGTTGGAAGTAAGTTGTATTGATAAAGAATTCTTTTGGAAATTGTAATTTTGGTGCATTCTTTTAGAGTTCCATTATTTTCAAGCTATTGTAGAAGTATCTGTAGTGTTTCAAGTATTGATACTCAGTGAATAAGTTGAATACATCGAGACTGATCATTGTGTTATCGCAGTTGCATTTATATTCTCTACAGATTTGACCGAGTTATTAAATAACGTGAAGATGTTTTACAGGTTAACCATAGCATCATATCCGTAATATATCTAGTTAAGGAGTGGAATGACGAACCTTTTCAATTAACCATATGACAGATGGAATAGCCCTGTTTGTGAATTTTAAGTAGGCCATAAATGTGAGGGGTGGTGCTGTGGTGTACTTTAACTACTTGACTCTTTCTGTTTCAAGTATATTTTGATGTTTTTAAAAGAGTTTGTTAATCTTTTTCTCTGTTCCATCTTCAACTATAGGTGGGACCAGATGATATAACCCTCCTTGTCCATAATAACAGTACCTTAACCTCTGTCCACTGCTGAAATTGTTATGGTGATGTCTTGCAGTTCACGAGGGCAGCGTTTTCTGACAGAGAGGAATTATCTTCATTTCATGGCTTTTAGGACTGCTGACTTTATTTTCATTAGGAATTATTCATTTTCTTCTAGTAGGCTACAAGTTGTGTCTTATATGATTGTAGCTATATGTAGAATATGTATTATGTGTTGGGGGGGTGTACTTTCTACTTGTTTTGTTAAGGGTAGTTTGCCTAAGTTTATTAATGTGCGTTTAGGTGTGTTTGTAGCGTTGGGAGGGTTTTTGCTTTTCAAAATGCTTTTATTTTGAAAACTGATGAATGAACTTTGGATATAAACTAATAGATGTAAGTAGTAATACTAACTAGAATATCACTACTGAGTGCAGCCCATACTCTGCAATGTTTTGCACTAACCAACCTAACATACACATTTAACAGTTCCTCATCCTCAAAATGTAGCCCTGAGTGACTAGATCCTTTTTATATCTCAATCCATTCTCGAGTTTTGGTCATTTTTCAAAACCTCGCCTAATGTGCTACCATTATGATAAAAGTGGATAACCTTCATTCAATACGATATTGGGCTACATTCATCAAACGTTAATCAACAAGTCTTTGAATGAAAATCAATATTTGTACCAACGTTAATCAAAATCTGAGAGTTTTTTGAGTTGTACTGTTCACACATACACACACAGGACTGAAAATTTCATTTCGAAAAGTAGAAGGCGTAATAGCTAAAAAATCAATAAAAAAATTAGATGGTCTGACCCCGCATCTTCAAATAAGATTTGTTTACGTACAGAAAACTTAAACACGCATAACCAAAAAGCTCACCAAAATACTGCAATAAAATAACATACGAAATTACTTATTTCCAACACGAATATAAAATCTTATTATTATTTTTTTGCCACCAGTTGCTGTCATAGCCCGTAAAGGCTTAAATAAAAAGAGCTTGGCCGTATCCCTACCTCCTTCTTTTTTCACAACTATTTTGATAAAGTATCAAAAGTAGGGATATATATATAAATCTATAATTATGTGCATATTTATCATTCGCAAATCAGGATCAGGTGGCACAAATAGCTACGTATATGCTACGTTTATAAAAACGTGTTAAAAAAGCTATTTTACAGACTGCAAATAGAATACAGAAACAATGACATTTTCGGTAAACAACTCAAAATAAACCCAGAACAGTCTATTTAAATATAAACATGTACCGATTCGATGATTAACTCATCTCGGCAATTAAAATAGTTACACAACTAAAGCTCGTGGATAAGTTTTAGATGTAGAATTCCAACCTGAATGTCATCTATATGTTCTGAGTTAAACGGCCAAGCATAAAGACCCCTACGATATAGTCGCCCCTCATTTTAAACTACTGACCAAAGGAAAAGCAGCTAGGCAGCAACAACCGGCGTCACAAGGGCTTTATCTAACTTTTTAAATCGAATAACGGGATTGACTGTCATTATTATAACACACAAACAACTGAAAGTGTGGAACGTGTTCAAGGTATCACCTCTCGATCCCCCCCTTCAATCCACTCTCCGAAACAACACCCACTACCCATGACCCCAATGGACTCTTCAATTTACTCGCCGAAACCATAACTACTAGCCACGACCGACAATTCAATGTTTAATCAACAACAACAGAAGAAAAATTACGAACTTATATATTTTACTGAAAATAAAAAAGGTAGGAAAGGAGATAATGTTGAAACCAGTACCTTCTGGAATAGAAAAGCTGACAGTATCCATTAGCGATCTCCTAATAGACACTCTCATTATGAGTGGAACACCCTACTCTTCACTTCATGCGTGTACCTAACATTTCTATAAATACGTTTTTTGATACTAATAAACAAATTTGATTTTAGAACAAAGAAGACGCTACAAAGTCCTTATTTGGCCAGTTAAGAGTATAATACTTAAGTTAAATTTTGAACTAGAAAAGGAATAAAATGTTTTGTTACAAGTTAATACAAATCAATGGTGTTTCTAGAATCTTTTAATTTGAGGGGCATATGGAAGGCAGAAAAATTATGACTTTTATGCCAGTGGGAGTCACAATTTAAAGGTTTTAAAAGACTGTATCTCAGGGTGGTAGAGCTCTCCAATGTGGGATCTGCTTCGCACGCAATCCCAGTGACATGTTCCTGGCACAAATCTACTCTCCCATAAGGAATCAGAGAGTAAGATAATGTACTGGATCTCTCTAACTCCAAAAAAATCACCAATAAAGATAAAATTATATTACACCCGAAAATACCTTGCAATAACTTCAGTGGCACACTCACATAGTCAACTGACTGAAACTTGAATAAAAGTTTTGTTTGTTTAGCACAATACTACACAGAGGGCTATCTGTGCTGTCCCTAGCACGTGTATCGAAACTAAGCTAAGCCAATGAGGGGCTTGAACACAAGCAAAATAACAATATGTAGTAAATAAAGGATTAAGGGGGACCACGAGACACCATGAGGATCTTTTTTTTTTTAATTCTCTACTGGTGTTATGACAAATTTACTGAATTGATGACTACCAGCCGAAGAAACAGCAATACAGTTTGTTTAACGTACGTCACATACAAGCATTTTACGTGACAAAGGGGAAAAATCCTCCCTATTCAGTCTATAACTCACATGACAGACATCCAACCAAATCTACGTATTCGTTAATCTGCAATGTAAATTCTTTACAAAGAAAAATATTGCTCTCCAATTGTCAACAAACCCAGTCCCCGAACACACTCGCACTTTCAGCCGTAGGGGCGGTATAATATAACGGTCAATCCCACTTTTCATCAGTACACACAAACAAAAAGAGTAGCCAAATAATTGGATAGGGTTGACTAGCTAACTGCCTTCCCTCTAGTCTATTACTTTTAAATTAAGGAGGGCTAGCGCAGATGAGCCCTCGAGTAGCTTTGCGCGAAACTCAACGAACAAACCAAATGCTAAGGGCATCTATTGGGTGCAAATGGAATTTGTCTACTTGAAGTTTTCCCACACAAACTATTAATATAGTGTTAATATCCTATATAAAATCAATTGCTCTTAGGGTGCGTTGAAACAATTTGCAAAGGATCGATTCCTATATGACGAATATAGCGTGGTTGGAATAATATTCTTATACTCTTCTAATGCTTGAAAATCTCCAAGGGAATATATATAGAATACAATGTTTAAAAATATAATAGGCCTAATACTTAAGAAGTGTAATTAATGATAATCATGTTTTGGCAGCTTGTAAAACGCTTTCACAGCACAACTTTTATCACCCACGTATAATTTTATCATAGCTGATTGGTGGATGCTAATTTACATGAACAAATATCTATAATCGTGTTACATAACGTTGTATACTTATTTATTAGGAACATAATATATCACAGCTGATTGGTGGATGTTAATTTATATGAACAAATATTTCTAATCGTGTTATATAACGTTGTATACTTATTTATTAGGAACATAATATATCACAGCTGATTGGTGGATGTTAATTTATATGAACAAATATCTCTAATCGTGTTATATAACGTTGTATACTTATTTATTAGGAACATAATATATCACAGCTGATTGGTGGATGTTAATTTATATGAACAAATATCTCTAATCGTGTTATATAACGTTGTATGTTATTAATTAGGAACATAATGTATCACAGCTGATTGGTGGATGTTAATTTATATGAACAAATATTTCTAATCGTGTTATATAACGTTGTATACTTATTTATTAGGAACATAATATATCACAGCTGATTGGTGGATGTCAATTTATATGAACAAATATCTCTAATCGTGTTATATAACGTTGTATGCTTATTTATTAGGAACATAATATGTTCGTGTCAGCTCCCTCGAACTGATTTCCAGATAATCACTTCGTCTTTTACAGTGTTTGTTCATCAGTACAAATAGATTCTATTTTAAACGAATATTTGGAACAGGGTAACTGTTTGAAGTTTGATTATATACTGATGCAAGATGTGTTCTGAAGTCCATGCTAGTCATTCATGTAGGTCAAAGTAACTTTTATTATTACAGTAGAACCATTATTCTGTATTACACGTTTAATCACGAGTACAACGGATATCTTTTCACCTTACGTTTTCGCACATTTTTTTTTCTCTAAACCTTTCTCGATCAAAGATCAAATACGACACGTGCGGTTCCCTATTCCATAACCATATCTAGTCACGTAGATTTTACATTTTCACACAAGATAATCATCAATTACAAACTTCAGTTTCTGTCACATGACAGCCGATGAGTATCAGCTGCACAACTAAACGTTGTGCACAGTTAAATACTAAAACTGCGTCACTAATATCTAAACCTATCACAAGCTGCCGAAAAAACAAATTGCGACTTTTAGGAAAGAAACAAAAAAACTTTACTCGTAACACTAGTATCGGTACACTAACATTTTAAGATTTCTGTCAATAGCGTAGTTTTTCTATTAAAACAGTTTAGTACTTTAATAATGACAATTACAGTTTTATAGTTTTGTACAGACTGATATACATGATAAATAACGATTAAGTAGTTAAATCGACTTAATGATTTGGTTATTACAAAAAAGGCCAAAGAAGAGTTCATTTTACACTTTAAAATATCCGATTCATTTAGGATATGTTGTAGGACTACTTTTGGGACATGGAAATGAAAGCCCACACACAGAAATTTCTAATTAAAACACTACACTACACAACCTCGCTAACACGTTTATTTAGTTTGTATTCTGTTATTAAACTTTTTTTCACAGGGAAAATAACTTGCTAAAACCATCATCACACGTCAGCTGAATATTTCCGTGCAGTAACTGAGGAATGTATAATTTCTGGTATAGCTTCTTTATATTTAGGTTACATTTAGGCTAGTTGTTTTTTGGCCATTGCAACTTCTCTGATTTTTAATAAGATAATTGGAAGCCAGTGAAACACCTTTGTACATCAGATCAACCAAATGAAATGATTACAAATATGGGTTCTTGAAAAATATAACCCGAGTTCACACTGATACAAAAAAAGTACTTTAAACAATATTTTGGCAGTACCAAAAATTATGTATTCCACAATTATCACATGACTGTTTCACTGAATTATTCCGCTGATGTGTGATGACGAGTTATATTTTTCAAGTTAGTTCAGGCGAAACAAAAAAATTAGCTTATGTAATGTTTTGACAGAACCAAAAGTTATATATTCCACAGTTCTTTCATGAATCCTCCATGGAATTATTCAGTTAATTTGTAATGACTGTGTTATATATTTAAAGGTCTTTAAAAAAACCTACTTATACAACAGTATTGAAATGGAGTCGACTTGAACTCAAAGTGTAAACAAAAATAGTATTGATTTTTTTAAAGTTTCATGTCTTTCAAAGATGCATACTATTAGATGCAAATAAGTTTTAAATAAACAGCAAAAGCACTATTCTTTTTTTAAATACAGCAACTACAACCTAACTCATCAAAAGGTATGGGAATGATCAATATGGAACTGAAACCGAGTTTTTGGCAAAGGATTACAAATACAGTGTTGAAGATAAACACATTTACAAAATCAATACTTCTGTCATATGAATAGTTATAAACAAATAATGCCTGATTGGGATACATAAAAAGTATGTTAATTTATTGATAATAACATCTCTTTAGAAATGAAAATTTAACATAATGGAAAACAATGCAGACAATTTGAAAAAAAATATATACATACAGGATACAATGCTAATACTGATAAACAAAATTAAAATCATTTGATCTCAAACAAGGAAAGTTATAGGATACCTTACACAGTAAATAACAGAAAAATCAAAGTTATTTTTATAAGCAAACCCTATAAACTATGTACACCACTAAAGAATGTGTACACTAGTAATGTGGCAGTGAACACTCACATATTAGAACTATTGTGTAATTAATAATAGATTTTCTTTATTACTCATGCTAGTTTTAGGTAATTCTACAAATTCCACAGGCATTTTCATAACAAGAATCAAAAAATGAAATATATCTTATTGCTTGTTTTTTCTTATTTGAAATAAAACCCCATATGCATAGTTTGAAAATATTTTTTTGAAATATGTATGTCAATTTCACTAAAACTTTTTTGTTATAAAAAAACAAACTTAGGAAGGATTCTGGGAATATTTTCAGCATTATTAAATGGATTCCACGAGCAATACAGTCATTACTTATAACATTGGAAAACAAAAAGAAAATTTATATATATATATATATATATATATGTATAACCAACAGGTACAAAAAGTTAGAATTTTTTTTATCAAAAACTGAAACATACAAGTACATCTATTAAAGAATTAAATCCAAAACATATTCTTGTGAAACAGCGAATATTGAAACACGAAAGATAATCACAAGGAAATAGCTTAATTACACAATGTTTTACTGTATTTAGAATATTTATAAACAGCTGATTTGAGAGAAAGATTTTCCTTTACATAAGTTCATGTTGAAGTAGATGTATTCATTGAATGTATCAGATTTAAGTTCTAAGATGTTCAACAACATCTATTGGATAGAATGAGTAGCTCTACAACACATATATAAATGATTACGTGACAAAACAAAATCTATGTGGTTCTGATATCAAATACACAACACTATTGGTAACGGATAAGAAACAGATTTATATTACATAAAAAACTACTTCAACAGCAAGCTTTTAGTCCTGTTCTTACTTGGAACAGAACAGTTTTTAGGCCTACTGTTTGGGTGTCTTTACACTGTTGTAAAGGTTGTTCTTAAAGATGAGATATTATTACTGAATGCATCACCTTAAAAAAAAACAGAGAAATTGAGCACTTTTGAAAAATTGACTTTTTTTTTCCTTTTGCTAACAGAGGTCAACTTTTATTAAACTGATGACAAAATTACAATGTCAAACATATGTAGTACCATTAACTGCTTGCCAACCATTACCAGACATCCCAGTTTTTAGCCCTATTTCTTGTCACAATAAAAAAACAGAAAAGTATTCAAAAATACCAGTTTCTCTGTATCTCGATGACAATTTTATACGTACACATTGGCAGGGGGAGCATTTGCCCACACAAATATTTTTCTTGCCCTCCAGTTTGCCCAAGGGTCTTTTAAGTGTAAGACAAGCTGGGTGTATTTTGAATTTTTTTTGAACTAGATATGCTTCAATCAAATTATTTTACCTATAGTTTTAAAAGGCAATGCAATAAACATCAATTATTTATCAAATGGTAAACAAAAAAGTATGCTATTGTAATTTAAACTGTTTCAGAGGTGTTACAAAAAAAAAATCCCAGTTTTTCACTCTGGAAATCTGGTAACCCTCTGCTTGCCTGACATAACTGCAATGTAGCAAGTTATAAAATAACTTAAAACCTTACAATATTAATGATATTGTTTATACTCTTAAATGTAGCTTGTTTAACCCTAGAATACCAGCATTAAATTTTCAATCATTAACAACAAGTGGTGGGGTCATATTAATGATAGTGTTTATACTCTTAAATGTAGCTTGTTTAACCCTAGAATACCAGCATTACATTGGTGTTAATGATTGAAAATTTAATGCTGGTATTCTAGGGTTAAACAAGCTACATTTAAGAGTATAAACACTATCATTAATATGACCCCATACCACTTGGTGTTAATGATTGAAAA
>NW_013672548.1:13736-25051 GCF_000517525.1 Limulus polyphemus
TTTGTAAAAAAAAAAAGGATTTTTATCACATGTACCTGAAATCTAGAATCTTCAATTAAATGATAAATTGATATTTGACAAACATCAAAATCTTGATGTAGTATGATTTGGTTACTGATTTATGAAGTTAAATGAGCAAAACTTAGAAATTACAAAATAACTGTGTAACAAATGTTAAACCAAAATATGAGAACTACTAAAACATTTACAATTACTATAGTTTCCCTATACTTCAAACACAAGAAATGGTTTTTAATCTCTAAATAATATTTTAAGCTAAAAAAAAAGAATGAATACTGACTAGCTGCATTAATGATAGTATATATATATATATGTGTCTTTAAGTCTTATTACAATTTTTAGAAGCTTCACCCAAAACTTTAGTTTTTTAAGAAAGACAATCGTAAATAAAACATGTTAAGAGTATTAATACCATTATAGAAACAAGCACCAAAATTTGAACAAAAGTTTGAAATATAAATATAATGCATATATAAATTCTACACCTTATTATCTAATGCTTGCATAATATTTCCTCTACAAATCACTGCATGCAACTTCAGGAGAAAAAACTGTAACTGCTATATAAATCTTGCATGACTAATATTTTTTCCTCAAAAACTAACCACAGATATTTCCTCAAAATCATTACTATTATCAAAAATGTATTGGCTACTCGCATTAATTTGCTGGAAAATGTAAACTACAAAAATGCGCTTTAATTATGCTAATAGTCTCAAGTTATGTTATACAATTAGCACTTTTGCAACTAGCCTTGTTTTACTTTATCCTTTTACTCTCAAGTTATGTTATACAATTAGCACTTTTGCAATTAGCTTTGTTTTACTTTATCCTTTTACTCTCAAGTTATGTTATACAATTAGCACTTTTGCAATTAGCCCTGTTTTACTTTATCCTTTTACTCTCAAGTTATGTTATACAATTAGCATTTTTGCAATTAGCTTTGTTTTACTTTATCCTTTTACTCTCAAGTTATGTTATACAATTAGCACTTTTGCAACTAGCCTTGTATTACTTTATCCTTTTACTCTCAACTTATGTTATACAATTAGCACTTTTGCAATTAGCCCTGTTTTACTTTATCCTTTTACTCTCAAGTTATGTTATACAATTAACATTTTTGCCTTGTTTTACTTTATCCTTTTACTCTCAAGTTATGTTATACAATTAGCATTTTTGCCTTGTTTTACTTTATCCTTTTACTCTCAAGTTATGTTATACAATTAGCACTTTTGCCTTGTTTTACTTTATCCTTTTACCACTCTTATTCTTTTCATTACATATTATTGCTGACCGATGTTTTTCATTTTGTTTTTTTTATAGTATTCAACAATTTTGTTTTTTCTTGATATATAAATCAGTCAAATATTTTCTCACTGAATGACATTCTTAATTTTCAATTTCTGATATTCATTTCATAATTTCAAACACTTTCTCTTCAGTAACAAAACAAACTTAGAGTCCAGTTGTTATAAGACGACTTATCTACGTTGTTCCTCCTCCAGGTTTATAATGTGTCAAGCAGAAGAATCTGAAGCAGCTGCAAGACTGGTCATTGTGGAACGTGTACTTGCGTCACTAGAGTTGTGCTCACCTGAGTGGTACTGGACAAGCACGGCATCACCTCCTACATCCACTAAACACTGAGCCTAGAGATTCACAGCCTCACATTAGAAGAAAACCTCAATAAATATAATGGTTATCTTTACTTTTAACAATACAGGGTGTCTTAAAAGTTTGTTGCCACTGTAGTACTGAGGAAATCAACATTAATATTCTTGTTTTTTTTTGCAAATTTCTTAGATAATGGTACTGAATATTGATTAACATATGGATGTGATCTGGATTGAAAATCTTCAGTACTGTGTCTATTTTAAGGGAAGAAATTTCATGTATATATAAAACATAAGAATGGTTATGTATATTACTATTTGAAAAATCTTGATAGTATCATGCATTATGGAAAGAAAACTATAATGGAATAAAACAATCTGTTTACAAAGGTTACTGGCAGATCATTTGTTGTATTTGCAATATAACATTCTACTCTTGAACTACCTCAGAAAACTTTAGGAAACAGATAAACAAGTCCTGAAAGAGGACTGATATTGAATTAGTTTACTAATTCTCATAAACTGTCAGCTTTCAAGTAACACTGAAAGACCACGTTATGGCTATCAAAGTGTTAACTTTCAATATAAGTATAAAAAATAAAATTTGGTAACAGGTACAGTTTAGCAAGGAATCGAAAATCAGCTGTCTAAACACACAGAAAAATTAAATTATCTAAAAGTATTAATGTTAATAACATAACTTGAAATAATTCAGTTCATCAAATCAATATTAATTTTTTTTAAATTTAGCATGTAAGTTAACATTTTCCTAAACTGAAAATGTATTTCCAATAATACCTACTTCCGCTGACACTATAGGTATTTCTGATATCCAGTGTTTCCACTCTTTACCTATCTAAGCATTGAAAACACTTGCTTCAGTTTGTTTATACCCCACTCAAATGCCCTTGCCAAATTCTAATTTTCAAAATTCTCCACCAATTTCAATGCACCCTCTATCTAGGTACTGTATATCAACACCTCAGTCAGATAATGTAATCACTTTACGACACATAAACCGCTTTTAGTGGGGAGGTAGGATGGGAGAGTGTCAGCGGAGGTAAGTATTATTGGAAATACATTTTCAGTTTAGGAAAATGTTAGCTTCAAAAACATACTTACCTCCGCTTACACTATAGCTAGAATCCCACACTGAGAAGGTGGAGGGGGGCCGGTGCAGGCATGAACCATACAGAAAGAACAGGAATGTACCAAGATAAAAATGGTTTAAGAATGGGGGGACCACACTACATTCAGAACAGGTATGCTCTTCACCTAGAACTCAGTTCCAATACCAAAGGTGGAACATAATATGAATAATCATCAGTAAATCCACTATCTCCTCATAATTCCGAACACGAAGTGGTCCCATCCTAGGTTCTTGGTTGAGCGCAGGTTCCACGTCCTCTCCATAATTCCAGGGGCAAGCAGAATACTTCTTCCCCACTTGGTTATGGAGTGAATATGAATGTTCATAATTCCATATTGGATGAGTTCTGTTCCTTTGGTTGAGTATGGCATACACGATCCGTTCATTCCGAGCCTGGGGTGTTGCCTTTTGGACTTCTTCAGGTGGAGGAGAAAGTTTGTCCACTTCAGTGTTGCTTACTTTCTCATCGTGATTTTGGTAGAGTGAAATGCATCACTCTATGGCTACAGGTTGGGATCCAATCAAAAGTATATATAACATTGCAGTCCACAACCCCGAGTTCTGTAACATTGGCTATATGGTTGGGGATAGCCCCTCCTACCATGAACAATATACGAAACCGACACTGAGCAAAGAGAAGGGCCATGCACACCCCAATTGGATAGCTTCATATCAAAGCTGAACCAGAATTATGAGTAGGCTCTTGCAGAGGCTGATGCTACTCCTACTGACATCTGGAAAAAACATTCAGAGACCCAAGTAGGAAGGCCCCCAAGAGTGGAGGAACACACTCGAACACTCTGGAGGAAAAGCCTCTGTCTATCATCCCAGCAACTGGAAACTGAGAGAGTAAGGACTCCTGAGATCCAGTAATAGAGTCTGGGGGGTAATATGCATTAGGGAGCCCCGAGGAACAGTGCTCTGGGAACTGTGCAATACGTGAACCAGGTTCCATACATTTTAAAAAGTAAACCAATCCCAATTTATTCAACCTGAAGGTGGGCAGGATCCCCTTTAGCTTTACTCATAATAGTCCACGAGGTCCATAATAATAAGGTAATACCATCCAGTAGGTGCTTATATGGTTTTATGGAACATCCTATTTAAACAGAGCCTGTTGCAACCTGTAGTAATTATAGCGAAAGTGGTTACTAGTGCAGAATTGAAAAGAGAAAGCATACCTGCTTGGGCAACACTCTCCAAGAGTGGGATACAGTGAAAAAAATAAAGGGACCCTGGAAAAAAAAAGAGTATATGATTGAGGAAAATACTCAACTCTGGTGAAAATCTAACAAATGTGTTCAAAATAGCTACATGGAGTAGTTGAAAGCCCTCAGAAAAGGAAACTGCCAGATCATGAAAGTAATGTGATAGGATAGTATTAGGAGTAGTCTACATACCAGCCAGCATAATGTCTTCCAGAGGGCAATTCAACTGGGCAGCTAATGACATAGAGATATGACGAACTGGCAAGATGTGACATATAAAAGATTCCTCTCCTGTAACAATAATCCAAAAAAGGCCATGTGAATAAATTTATGATGCCACCTTGTTAAAGTAATGGGAGGTAAATCACGGGAAATAGAAGGTTTCAAATGAATGAACAATCGATTCCTACTACCTCGAAATGAGTTAGTATGAGCCACATAACATTTGAGGGCTCTAACAAGACATAACAAATGATCAGGATTGGAGCAGTCATAAAGTTGAGGAATGGCTGGCAAATGGATTGGTGAGAAGAATCTTTCCCCGGCTGCCAGTCTTGAGAAGAAAAGACCTATTGAGGTAAAGCAAGACAAATGTGGAATGATAAAGAGTCCGATGCACATGAATTGCAAACAACTTCGATCAACAACATCCACAAGCCAACAACAATAAAAAATACAAGAGAAGTGAAACAAAGAACATGAAGCTAAGGGGTCAAAGGGAGGATGAGACAATGCATGTAAAACAACTGTCAAATCCCAATTCAGTAATTGAAACAAAGCATCTCTACCCAATAAATCCCAACAACAAACCAACCAGGAAAACAGAGAAAGAACTGAAGAAGGCATTCTGACTGAGCAAGATAAATACCTCAGGACAGTCATGAGAGTAAGACAAATCCAATAAAACTGTGATCTGATTAAAGTGATCACAGGTTCCAAACTAGACCCCCAAAGGTCCAAAAGTGGGTTCATTCGTTGAGCATCTAAATATAACTCCTCCTGGCAGTGATAAGCCAAAGCATGCCGTTGCAATAAATGTGAGACAATGCATAGTTATCCCACCTCATAACTGAGCGGAAAATCTCCCAGTGTGAACAGTAACATCAAGAAGAGGAAAAACCAAGTTGTTACTTGCTGTCCTCTCTACCAACAAAGGAGTAGAGTCAAATGCAATAGGAGAGACCCCCAAAACCGATTAACCAACTGAAGAAAAAGGGCTGGAGGTGACTGATCAAGATGATCCTCCATTGAGGCCGACCTAGTAAAAGAAGGAGCTGGAAAAAACCAATATCCAGCTGGTCCCAGGTCATTTGCAAAAGCCGCCTCAGAATCCCCTGGAGAGACACCCTCGGTCCACATATATGACTCCATCTCGCTACAGATCATGTCCCGAACAGCTTCAACTGAGAGAGACCCCTCCCCTTGCCATTGACAAACATCAGATAGCAGAGGTGGAAGAGAAGAGGTCTAGTTGGCTTCCATAGTAGAAATATTAGCTTGGGAATTCATACCCTTCGATATGTTTTTTTTTTTGGTTAAGTAATTTATAAATATAAAAGACGATATAACCATAGTGTCAGTGGACTATGTTCAAAGTCACAACGTAAGTTGTGAATAATCACAACAATTCTGTTTATAGAAACTTAAGCCAAATGCTTTGTCAAGAAAAAAATGTGAATATATTGTCTGAATGAGGTGCTTATATACAATACCTAGATAGAGGGCACATTGAAGTTGGCAGAGAATTTTGCAAATTAGAATTTGCCAAGGGCAAAAGAGTGGGGTATAAAAGACTGGAACAAGCATTTTCAATGCTTAGCTGGGCAAAGAGTGGAAACTCTGGAAATTGAGAAATAGCTATAGTGTCAGTGGAGATAAGTATGTTTTGGAATTATAGTTTCAGTTTAAACAGATCTGGTTATAACCATGAAACATTTTACACACACATTTACTCACAACAACAATCAAATTTGGTTGATGGCTCTTTTATAGCATTTTCCTAGTCACTATTATTACTTATATGACATACCCATTTGATGTTTTAATGACCTGGGGCACCAAATACAAGTAATCTCTTTATTTTATACAATTTTGTGAAATATTGGAAACTTTTCCGCAACCTTTTCACAGCACCTCTTTTATAGCATTTTCCTAGTCACTTTTATTACTTATATAACATACCCATTTGATGTTTTAATGACCTGGGCACCAAATACAAGTAATCTCTCTATTTTATACACTTTTGTGAAATATTGGAAACTTCCGCAACCTTTTCATGTCCTTTACCATACAAAAAAAAATAAATAATAAAAGAAGCTGTTTTCACTGATTAGCTTATTAAAATTTGATTAATGATGGGCCATAACTATTGTGCTGCCTTCTTCTTACTATGGTTTACAAACCTTGCATTATCATTTAAAAAAAATTTCTTTGAGACTAATAATGCTTGGAGGCAGCTTGAATGGGTAATGAAGAAAAACATGTATAACTTTTTAAGTATGTTCTCTCACCTATCCACCACCATAAACCAATCATACCGTGAAACTATCTTTAAATTTCGTAACCTGAATATAAAAATCATATTATGGAGGTGTTATTACATGCCATCCTCTTTGCAAACACTTATAACTGTGCAAGTAAAAAATATCATCAGCCTCATGTCGCATAATTGATTATACTTCAGTTATGACAGATCAGAATGCAAGCACTGTCTGTATTAATAACCAAATTTTTAGTGTTATAAGCCTGCAGAAGTACTGCAGAGTTACCAGTGGGCAATAGATAAGGATTCTTCATGCTTCTTATCTACGTAATGACCAAGCTTATGAATTGTGTTATACATTCCTCAACATTTTGTAATTCTGAACAGCAATAAGACACCAAACAAACTTATTAAAGACATTAAATAATCCAACTCTCAAAGGACTTACTTTGATTCCTTTTTATTTGAGAATTGGTAGAACTTACTTGATTTTTGTGAGGATTATACAACAAGACACAGTGGTTCATGTGATAGGCTACTAAAGCATTACCACCAAGGGCTGCAACATGAGCTCGGACAATAGCAAACACCTCTGATAGAAATCGATGCATAAAACCATTAAGACCTCCTACCTAAGAGAGAATGAAATAATAAACATATAAATATTAAAATTGTACAGAACTAGTTACTCAACTAGCAAAAGATTAAAATACTTCAGTAAAACAAAGTAGAAAAGTCTTAAATATACAAGATTTTTAATTAATCATTAATTTAAATTATTTAGTCAGTATACTTGATGGATATATATATAATACTATGCTGGCCTTAAGTAATGTTGTGGGTATATCACTTCTTTTTTTACCTTTGATAATAAGTATTTCAAAGTGAAATACCATGTATATACCCTTTCACTGGATAGTGTACCAATCTTTACTTTAACACAAATATGCTGGAAGCTGGCTAAAATTTAGAAACAATAAATGGTTTTTGCTCTTTTGATTACAAAATTTATAAGCCAATAGATGGTACTAATGGATCTAATTTATAAATATTTACAAAAATACACTTTTAAATGGCTAAAATTTAGAAACAATAAATGGTTTTTGCTCTTTTGATTACAAAATTTATAAGCCAATAGATGGTACTAGTAGATCTAATTTATAAATATTTACAAAAATACACTTTTAAATGGCTAAAATTTAGAAACAATAAATGGTTTTTGCTCTTTTGATTACAAAATTTATAAGCCAATAGATGGTACTAATGGATCTAATTTATAAATATTTACAAAAATACACTTTTAAGTGTATTTTTCACACCATCATTGGAATGAATGAAATAATAAATGACACTGAAGAACCAAGGTGGTAAATTAGTTTTAGTGTATCAAACCTGTTGTTTTCATGTTACAATACAAACAGAAAATAAAAAGCTTGTTGTATGTTATTTATGCAATTCATCATCTTTAGCATTTACATAATGAATCTTATTATTAAGTACTTGATAACAGAAATGAAAAATGTAAAAGGAATAGCAAATTTGTATTTTTTCTTATCATGTACATTTTGAATGTCAAAAATATATATATAAATATCAGCTTTGAATTCATATGTTGTAAACCATCTCATATTTCAACAGCAACTAAAGATGGCAATGGGTGGCTAAATAAACACCACATATTAAATATTTTATATGTGATTACTAGGCTAGAAAAAAAAAAAGCAGTGTCAACAAATGATACAGTGTAGTATCTTGAAGGAGCTCCGAGTCTGTCGTCAGAGGACAATGCAAGAAAATGATCAAGCCAAAAAAAGGCTTCATGTGTGAGCAGTTAAACACATCCCCAACCATTAGAATAATCATGTCATTATTCTATCAGAGGTTTATTTTATATTGTTAATGTACAATACTCGTTATATATACCTTTCGAACACTATTACATTAATATAGAACATACACAACAAATTTAACTCTTGACAGAATAATACTGACATTATTGTATCCAATTTTTTTCCCAGTCTGTTATTGAGATTAGTGTCTTAACAATAACAAATAATAAGATCTTGAACTATAGTTTTAAAAACCTATACCACTATCTTAGTATGTTATGTATAGACTAAGTTAATTTCCATTTTGCACTTCATAACTTAAGAGGATTTTGTAAGAATTATTGAGGATTTCTTTACAATTCTGAGCATACTGGTATTTTAAGTAATAACCCTAGTAAAGCATTATTTTTCTGAAAGTTATGCTAACTTTTCTAAATTACAAAAGGGTAAGAGGTGCTAATTTTTACTTTTATTTCTTAAACAACACCAGTTGAAATAATCATAAAAACTTTAAATTACTTCACGTATGCTCGTAGTCTCTCTAATGAAGAAGAAATCGAGATTTCCCATGTAACGCTCAATCCGACCACCAGGGATGGAACTGAGAGGGGTCATGTCAATACCAGGATATTCTCTTGGTGGTCTCTGTGAAGAAAACAAACACCACAAGAGTATTTCAGTGCAAAATACTGAGTATTGCCTAAGAATAACTAAACACAACAAAACACAGAAATGAAAGACACTTTAACCCTACACATATAACCTATATTTTGAGTAATAGAGGAAGTTCACAAAAAATCTTACTTTATATACATTAAACAGACATTATTACTGATTCTTGGCTCTAAAAAGTATTCTAAGTCTCATATATTCAATGGGAACTTTAAATGTTTACAAATAAATTAAAATAGTATTTAAAAACAGTTGAACCAAACACCGTTACAAATGAAGAAAGACAACTTGATTACTGAAGATCTTTATCTTAGGAAAACTGACTCACACACACCACCACAACACTCCCTAACCACACAGACAAGACTGTCCCATATGACCTATACTATCCACTTATGACTACATTCTTGGTAAATACATAGCCTTGGCCCTCACACCTTACATAAGTTCTGCAGGTTCCTTTTTTAAAGATGTCTTTAACTTCAGAAACACATTACACCAACTAAACCCTAAACCTTAGTGGCTAGCTTTGACATTGTGTCACTTTCACTAAAATTCCCGACAAAAAAGCTTGTAATATTGCACTTGACCTCTACCATAATGACTCCAATCGTTTAATTTACATCCCCAGTAAACTTTTTTGTGTCCCTTTTAGAATTCACAACAACAAAAAACAACTTCATTTTCAACAACAAAAACTTTCTTCAAACAGATGGTTTAAGCATAAGTAACCCTGTTTCAGTTGTTCTCACCAATATATTTATGAGCCAGATCAAAACAGCAGCCATACAGCCCACACTTTATCCTCCCCTATACTGGTACAGATATCTTGATTACACTTTTGCTGGTTTCACTTCTACCAAACACATACACACTTTTTTTTAACACAAACTCCATTCACCCTAACATTAAATTCACCACTGAACACAAAAAATAACAAACAGCTACATATTCTTAACATTATCAGATCCAACACACAGTTCAAAACCAAAATTCACCAATAAATCACTCACACAGGCCTCTATGTCTGGAATTTTGCACATGAATCCAAACGAAAAAATCAATATACTAAAAAAACTTATAGACACAGCTTCAAGACTTTTGTTCAACTGACTATACAGATGAAGAAATCAACTCTATAAAGCATTCCTTCATTCATACCAACAAATTTCTACTAACCATTGTCAAAAAATTTCCACACAACCACCAGAATAAAAACCTCAAACTCTACTCACAAACAAAATTGACACTAATACACAAAAAAAAACAAACAATACAATGTTACACTGCAGTTTACCATTTATCCCTAACATCAGTTCAAAAATAATCAACACTTGGAGAAAACTTGTCATCAAACATAAAATTCCTGTTGACTTCAAATTCACCCAAAATCCCAGCCCTAAACTGAAATCATTAATAAGTAAAAATTACATAGATTCACACAATACTAACTTTGTTTGTAAAATAACATGTAATAACTGTCCAGAATTCTACATCGGAGAAACCGGAAGAAAATTGGAAACCAGATTCACCAAACGTAATAACAAACCTTCCCATGTTTACCACCACTGCAACTCAAAAAACACAGTATATCTTACACAAAATACTGCAATTTTAAACAAAGAACTAAACGTCAATAAATGCAGAATAAAAGAAGCTATCCTAATTGAACAAAACAGTCCCACCCTAAACCAACACCCAGGGATACCAAGATACCTATATGAATCAATCTCTGGTCATATGACCTCTTTGTTCCATACTGTATATGTATATTCATGTGTGTCTGTAAACTACTTGTACCTAAGGATGAGATAATCTTGTCGAAATGTCGTACATTTATAATAAAGTTTTCTTCATTACCCAGTCAAGCAGTCTCCAAACTTTAATAAATTTTTAAGATAGCATATTTCAAGAAGAATGTTGTATATATGGAATAAAGACAAGCTAATCCAACTACTTCACCACATTTACAGGCATTACAAGTTGAGCTTCTGAGCAGATTTATAGATATCTACAAAAATATCAGCAGGATTCATTGAATTAAGTGCTAAACCACATCTGTTTTCTGAAATACACATCTTGATTTATATACTTACATGATAAATAAGTTTAGTTTCTGATGATCGATGAGATGACTGGTGTTTCAATCCTGAAACAGAAACACTTATTTTAACAGCATATCTTTCTCAAACCTTAAACAAAAAATTTTTAATAATATCATCATCAAAAATACATACACTGAGTGGTCACAAGTAAATAGACACCTAAGTTTTCGTCGTTTAACAGATTTATGCTAACTAATTTGTGTTCACAAGAGCACTATATAAATGAAAATGGTCC
>NW_013672548.1:26051-33077 GCF_000517525.1 Limulus polyphemus
CCCCAAAGGATCAACGAACTCCACGAAGCAAAAGGAAGATCTACTATATATTAATTAAATTATAAATATATCAGGATGGGATGGGCAAGGGCAACACACCTGAAAAAAATATAACTATACAGAGGAAAAGTGTAGGAATATAAAGAGTTTTAAAAGACATAATACTGTAACATTTTTTCTGCAAAATGTTTACATTAAGTATGTCACTTTTCTTTGAATTTTTGTATTTCTTGCTTACCCAATTTCATAAATATAGGGAAATATGGGAAAAAATAGGTATTTCTATGAAACATAGGAATAAATAAGAAAATATAAGAGTAATTGCCACCTTGTTCAGTTTTATATGATTTTTCACATTATAACAGCTCACATTTCTATGATAATTCTGATGAAATGGTTCAGTTATATGATTTTCTTTTCAAATGATAACAGCTTGCACTTCTATGATAATTATAAGAAATATTACAGTGATGGATGAAGGCCTATTTTTGTTGTCTACTAATAACTAAAACCAATTAAACGGAAAAAAATATAAAATACCTGATGCATTGGGAATTTCACTGCTAGCTCGCTCTTCATCCATACTGAAAATCATGTCTAGCTCAGAGTCTACAAGAAAAACAAACAAACATATGAATAACAATTAAAAGTAAAAACATTCTAAATTAATACTCTTTATATATACATATGGAGTTAAGCACACACACACACACACATATATATATATATATTATTGAAAAAAAAGTCCAACTGTAGATAATCACTGGGTGGTAATTTGAAATGACGGCAATAACCATGAATAGGACATGGAACTTACAATGAAAGTATACTTAAATCCTGATAAAGTTATTAAACTTGGGCTAGAGTTCAGCAATGCGAGTCAAAAACGTTTTTCAAATTGAAGACACTAGTCCCTTCAAGCCAAAAGATTAGGCCTTGAAATATTAGGACAATCTCTGTTTTTATTTTCTATTTTTACATAGATCTATAGAAATATAATACGAAAGTTTATGTTGATATTCAGTGGTGCAAATTCTACTAGTATTATGCAAGCACTGGACCAAAAATAAAAGTACTAAAAAGTTTGTTACAGTGTCAAGCAACACTGTCCACTGTAGATATATCCCTGTGTATGTATTTAAAAACCTTGTATATTATAAATATATAGGAATTAACAGATATATGAGCAGCTCTAAAGAACTTTAAACCTTATCATCTCAAAAAGACTCAAAGGAAAATTTTTCAATAAAAACATTATAACTAATATTTTCAAAAATGTGCACACATGTCTCCAGTATCACATTGTTGAAAGAAAGTCCAACTGTAGAAAACCTCAAGAAAATCACCTATTATTTGTGTCAATATTAGATACAATCATTCTAATGAAACAATCTTCCTTATGAGCCTCAAATGAATATGAACTCCACACATAATACTAGGATGAGAAACTGATGGCTTTACTTTATGTTATTCATCTTCTTTCCAAAATTGTTTTATTTTAAAAGGCATCTTTGTAATTCACATTCTATAGTTTTATTTGGACCTATGTCAAATTTTACAAATTCAGTTGCATTATTTAAAGAAAACGGACTGTAATAAAGTAAAAGAAAGCATGTTCAGTCTGATGGTCATGATTTCTCATAAATTTTTCAAACCATAATTTTGATTGTAACAAAGTTCTGTGAAAGATGGTGAGGCCAACCTTAGATCATATAGATTAACAAACTTTCCATAACCTTTCACTGTATTGGCTTCCAAGTCAATGTTCACACAGAACGACATCTTTGTGTTGCACTGTAATTCTAGTTTTTGTGGCTGTCTTATGAAAATGGACATTACTTTAAAGCTACAGATGGAAGTTTCATCAATTTACAATCCTAGTTTATTATCTTGTTTACCAGATGACATGCAAAGCATCATTACAATAACTTTTTGAGTCAAAGAATTCTCTTTTATAACTGTAGTCTTCACTATATGGATGATGGCATTGCTATGAATCCTTTATCCTCTCTGCTTTGTTCATCAAAATATTGTGTACTTTGGCCCTGCACCATTTAACAATCTTACTGTACTTCTCTACAAAATAAATTTCTATTCCTTTCCAGGCTGATGGGGTCTCACTGATAGCCTCTTTTATTTTATTTTGCACAATGAAAGTGCTTTTCTTTTTATTCTTAATTAGAAAGTTACATTTTATGTATACAAACAGTTTTAACTAGTTTGATTCATTAATATATCTCTTTTGATATTTTACTTTGCTAATCGAAAATATCAACATCCCATTATAAATTGAATATGCATGGTATGATTCACAATGATGTTATTGATGTTACAACCAGTGAACAATAACCTCACCTTACAAAAATAGCATCATTACTACCTTTGTAGTCACTGTAGTATGGTATTTTGACAACAATATTTTTGGTCAAAATCAGTTCACATAATAGTTTATAGTTTGCTTTCATTAAATAAGAAGAATTTGTATGTTTTTTGTTTGAATACTAAACAACATGTTCAACGAAGAATTTATGTTGTATGAATAGTTTGCTGTTGCATGTCTAGCTTACTGTACTCACTGAAGTTCAATAGCTTTTAATATCGTACGTTTTTTTGTCATACAGGAATATTCCTGTAACTATGAAGTAGATGTAAGACAAAAACATTATCAGGAATAAAAAAAACAGTCAGCATTGGATAAAACAAATACAATGAGACTGATACATTACTATACACTCATCCTTACTTTCATTCCAAAATTTATAATAATTGGAAACTATACATACCAGGCTTATAATTATCCAAGTAATATTTCGAAAACTTTGTCTTTAGGTAAGTGCTTTTTTACTATTAATAACAACCAACTTCAACATTTTCAAAGATGTCAATAATTTCCAAATAAGCACTACTGGTTTCTTAACCACAGAGCATTACAGCTTAAAATCTCCCATTTTCTTACACTTATCAGCTTTAAGCTGTATCCACTTTCAAAGCTGAGAACTATTCAATGTTCTAAAATACCGTAAGTGTGAGTTCCACCACTAAATTCACAGCAGAAAAAACTAACTGAAATGTTGAATGATGATTGTAACAAATAAATATAAGCTTAGAAGCTAGCAAAAAATAAAAATGTAGAAGTGAGTTGTTTACAGTTCAATTAGAAACAAGTGTGACAAAATTGTAATTTTGAATATTTTTTTCTATATTTATTCATGAAATAAACTATATAACCATTACTTAATGCTTAATATCAGTTCAACAATATTTTGAGGGAAAACAATTAACGAAATAGAATTCTGTTTTTCAATTAAGTTTCAAAACCGGAAATATGAATTTGCACTCCAAATGACCTGAATACCCACCCACTAGTTATATCCATCCAGAAATAAGTTTACCCACGGCAGAATTTAGCTGTCAGATAGTTGAGAATTTACCACCAAATATACAGGTGCTGAACATATCGTCCATGGTTTCATGACATGCCCTTGTGTACACCACTGCATTAGCACATACAAATTATTCAATAAAGTGAGATTAACTCAGTAACAACCTTTAACTTAACAACAATTGTACTATTACAACCAAAAATCAATAACTATACTTTCCTGTGTACTTCAGTTATATTTGTATACGAAAAAAACAACAACTGAAACACATTGTATAATTATAATAAATAATTAAAAACAACGTTTACTATTTACACAATTAATAGTTTATTGGAGCTGTACGGCTTTAAAACAACACTCTACAAGTACTAGTTTCGATGTGATCTACGTCATCTTCACGAGTTACTTATAAGACATGCTTTTACCCCTTTTTGCATTGTTTCACTATTTACATATTTCCTTGGTCTACTTTTTTTTTTAATAATATAACTGACCATGTATCAACATACTGACTTGCTGGTCCTTTGTCTCTATCTAATACTTCTTTTTGTTTTTTTATATTTCATTATTTCTAATGTTTCACTAATATTTAATGCTATAACACTAAGAGGTTGAGTCAAAATTAGTTTTTTCCCATGATATTGTATGTTGGTTAGTTTTTACATGTTTGGCTAAAGCTGAGGTTTCTATTTTATTATTTCTCATATAACATTTAGGTTCTTGCAATCTGTATTTTAAATTTCTTTTAGGTTGACCAATATAAATACCACCACATTTACATTCTACCTTGTAAATACCCATTTTATCTGTAGTATTCCCTATCATGTCTTTTATCATATTTATTGGTTTGAAGATAGGATAAAAATTCTGATGCTTTTTAAATACTTTATATAATTGACTTGTTAAACCTGGAACATAAGATAAATGTAAAGTTTCTTTTTAGTTTTTTCATAAACAGGTTTTAATGTAGTACTTTTAACTGTGTTTACACACTTTTGTTAAATTTCTTAAGTGCTTTGTCCACTATATTTGGTTCAAATCTTATATTAATAGCTATATACTTAACTAATAAAAATTCGTTATTTAAATCTTCCTGCCTTGAACATATTTTTAAAGATGTATGAACATATGTGTAAAATGCAGGGATTTTTTGTATTTTTATATGACATGATTCTTTGTGTGGCAGCACAACAACAGCAAATGGTTTTCTATAAACTGTTGTTTCTAAGTTACGTTCTGTTTCTTTTCTAACTAGTAGCTCTAAAACATTTATGCTATTATATTCTTCAATTTCATACGTGAATTGAATTGATGGTTCTTTACTATTTAAATAACTGGAAAATTCTTGTAGTTTACTGTTGCCATGTCGCCACACTAAGAATGTGTCATGTACATATCTTATCCAAACTTCAGGTTTAAATTTAGCATTATTTAACACTTCATTTTCAAAACTATCCATGTAAAGATCACATAACAATGGTGACAAGTGGGATCCCATAGATAAACCTCCTTTTTGTTTATAGACATTTTGGTTAACTTGGAAATATGTTAATATATAGTGAGATATGTTATAAAAAAAGTAAACCAATGAAATATGTAAATAATAGTGAAACAATGTGAAAAGGGGTAAAAGTATAAAGTATGGCTTGTAAGTAACTCCTGAAGATGATGTAGATCATGTCTAAACTAGTACTCGTAGAGTGTCGTTTTAAAGTGGAAGCCGTACGGCTTGAATAAAGTTTTAATTGTGTAAATAGTAAATGCTGTTTTTAATTATTTATTATAATTTTAAATATTACACAATTGCCAGTAATTCATATTTACATTGTACAAATTATAAACAGGTCATCTAGCAGACAAATTGAAATGAATACAAACAAACAAGAACAAATTATACATCGTGTTTTTTTTAATTATTCTGTATTTTCAAACAAGAACGATGTAGATTATTATATTAGTAAAACAGATTCATAGAAATAAATATAGCAGTTTGCATTAAACAATATTTTTATGCAGAATGCTGTAACTGCTAGTACTGCATAATCCAGAAAGGCTTTGTGGAATACCCCTCTATTATAAAATTAATATATTCACATTTATTAACTTTATTTGGATTTATTATACAAGAAAGCTGTGTGGATCTAACAAGCAAACAAATGGCTTTTGTGAGCTTTGTAAGTATGAAAATAACCCTTTTTTTAAATTAGTTTCATTAACATTATTTTTGAAATGTTTACAACTTAGTTTTTTTTTTTTTTTTTTAAATGTTGCTTAGTACATGGATTTAGAACTAAGCTAAATATCCAAAACTGGCTAAACCTGATTTATCTAATGTATGTAAATAAATAATTTAACAATAAAATTCACATGGTGCACAATACAACTTCCAATCTTACAATATAACAATACCTTTCTTGGACTTGATTCGTGAACTTATAGGCTGACCCACAGTTGTTAACAAGTAGGGGTGTCCCAATCCTACAGCAACACCAAGTACAGAAATCTAAAGGATATTCAGGAACAAGTTGTTTATTTTAAATGATGACCTAAAATGTATCTGATTCAGACCGAATGGATTAGTATACAAAAGGAATGTCCCATATTTTTGTAGGTTATAACATATTTAACAATTTCAAATTGAATAATGCAAGATATTAATAAAAAAAAACCATTAAAATCTATATAATTTCAAAAATCCACAAGATGTTTATTAAAATAGATGTAGTCGAAACACTAGATAAAAGTGAGCCAATGGCTATAAGGGAAAATGCTTACATGACTTAACAGAACATCTTTACAACATGTGCATTTGGGTTTCTTGTATTGTTTAGCTCTGTGGACCTTAAGAGCAAACTACTGTATTTTATATGATTTCTAAATAACGATATATTCCGTTTTCTTAAAGTTAGTTTCATTAACATTATTAGTTATAATGTTTTAAACATTAAAATTATTTTGCATTCTCACTTAGTTTAATGATTTAGGATAAGGTATTATCGGGACTACAGTAAAAAATATTGATCATAGCAAGAGTATCGATGAGATAAATAAATGAATTCTAATCATTAAAGATTTAAGTTTTTCTGTGTATTGAATTATGACATTATGTACTTCTAGCCAACTTGTTACACAGAGTTAATAGTTTCATTAAATTGTAAGTTATTTTTTTATTTCTGATTTATATACCTGGCTTACTTACAATCAAAACTTTTTAATAATTTACAATAATTGATACAAAACCATTACAAAATATATAGGTTATGAGACTTTGTAATAACTGGATCACATCAATGTCAGCAACATTTGTTTCAAACAAAGATTAGGTGTTCTTAGACTTCATTTGGTCACAAAAAATATTTTAAATGCTCACATCCATATTTTCACACATCATTATAAAAGAACATGTGTACAGCATGCACTGTACTCAACCAAAACGAATCCATGGAAAGATTAAACTTCATTGTTGGCTATGACTAAACTTATGTAAAACATACACTGTATTCAACCATGATGAGCCTGTGGAAAGTTTTTACTATATTGTCAGTTATGACTAAGCTTATGTACAGTACGTACTGTATTACCAGTTGTGACTGATCTTATGTATTGTCAGTTGTGACTGAGCTTATGTACAGTACTGTCAGTT
>NW_013672548.1:33503-35267 GCF_000517525.1 Limulus polyphemus
ATTACCAGTTGTGACTGATCTTATGTATTGTCAGTTGTGACTGAGCTTATGTACAGTACTGTCAGTTATGACTGAGCTTATTTACAGTACTGTCAGTTATGACTGAGCTTATTTACAGTGTTATCGGTTGTGACTGAGCTTATTTACAGTGTTGTCAGTTGTGACTAAGCTTATTTACAGTGTTGTCAGTTGTGACTAAGCTTATTTACAGTGTTGTCAGTTGTGACTGAGCTTATTTACAGTACTGTCAGTTGTGACTGAGCTTATTTACAGTATTGTCAGTTATGACAGCTTATTTACAGTATTGTCAGTTATGACTGAGCTTATTTACAGTATTGTCAGTTGTGACTGAGCTTATTTACAGTATTGTCAGTTGTGACTGAGCTTATTTACAGTATTATCAGTTGTGATGGAGCTTATTTACAGTACTGTCAGTTGTGACTGAGCTTATGTACAGTACTGTCAGTTGTGACTGAGCTTATGTACAGTACTGTCAGTTGTGACTGAGCTTATTTACAGTATTGTCAGTTATGACAGCTTATTTACAGTATTGTCAGTTGTGACTGAGCTTATTTACAGTATTGTCAGTTGTGACTGAGCTTATTTACAGTATTGTCAGTTGTGACTGAGCTTGCAGCTCATAACATTTTGACAGATGTCATGTGGCTGAATTGATGCACTGCTGGGATCTCTGAAGAAGCTGCACAAAAAAGCACTGAGTTTTAATGCAACCTTTAGCCATTACACAGATTCCTTATGTCATATATATGTTGGAATATGTCTTCAATACTACTGTGGGCACTATCTCAGCTAAATAATGGAAAAAGAAGTGGCATTCTTAATTAACAGACTAATAACGAATTTTAACAAATTAAGTAATAATTAAGTAGTTGATCATATGTGATAACAATGCCTAAAGATTTAAATTTTACTGTAGTAGCAATTTTATTTCAAATAACCTGCTTATTATGACTAATACTACATCTGAACTTACTATAATGGCAATGGCATACTTCAACAGCAACCTTGACTTGAAATATTGACTTTTCATTTTAAAAGCCTGAATAACACAAAATAAATTTACACTTAAAAGTATCTACATTTACTTTTTACCTGCATTTCATCTTCTTCTGGTAGGTCAACATGGAAGTTTAAGTTAGTTAAGCAACAAGGCACTAGCCGCCGAAGTTTCACAAATAGCCCCTGGAGAAATATGAAATGATTGAAAAAAAAAATCTTTTTTTCTATCTACTCATAAATATATAATACATGTGTAAATAATATGCTTAACCATTTCTTTTATAAATAAAATCCAATATAACAAGTCTAGGCAATACTTACCTCCATGCTGGAATATAAAAAAAGAGATAAATCATGAAAGAAGGCTGATAACTAAATATCAGGTTACCATGTCTCCTGCTTTGTAATATGAAAGTTGAAATAGGACTCGCATGATACTGACAGATAAACATGTTTTTAAACTCTGAATGTAGCGTGCCCTCCTCAAATATCCAGTTATTAAACTCTGGACAATGAAACACACCAAAAAAATAGTTCTCTTACATAAAAAAACTAATATTTTAATCAACTGCTTTCATATTAATAAGGATACAAAACATTGGCACTGATTAAATTATAGTTTCCAAAAAATACAAGAAACCCATGAAAGTAAGGAATCATGTCAGATCAAAAACTGATAAATCACAAAAGAATGACAGTTGATAACTAAATACAAGGTTATTTAGGTCTCTTGTTACACAGTAT
>NW_013672548.1:35976-43739 GCF_000517525.1 Limulus polyphemus
CATTTACTGTTCTTTAAACATACTTAAGATATTCATTTGTCATTTTTGTAAAAGCCTAATACAGCTTCTTGAATAGTTTCTTATACCCTGCTCCTACTTTCTGTCTAGTTTTGGTGACAAAAGCTTCAAACTGTGTATGTATATATAATCAAAAAAGGGTGAAAATTACATTGTTTATGGAAACACTTAGGTTTGATTCAATATACCCAAAGATTCCCAAAACATTTTTGTCATACCTCTAATACAGAAGTAAGGATATTTCTGTAACCAATTTTTTTTTTTGCCTTAGCGTAATATTTAGCTAAGAGATAGTTTAGCATCTTTTTTGTTCTTATTAAAGCACTACACTATTCAGAACATTCTACACATTTATAACTTGTATGTAAACCCATATTATTTATTTTCAATTCCATTCTATTTTACATGTATATAATTCATCTTCTTCATTATTGTAAGCCTCTTATGATTAGCTCATACACAAAACACTGCTTCACATATTTCACAGCTTAACTCTCTGAAATCATGTTCAGTTATTTTGACTCACCCTGTAACAACCATGTAACCATGAAACTATACAAACTATGAATCTTAATGTGGTAAGTGTATCTTTATGAAATTTGGCAAGATTTTAGGAAACATTACAAGTCTGTTGTACACAAAAATTCATATTTTTTTTAATAAAGTATTTCTACTAAAGACTTGTCTGGATTTACAAAGCCTTTTCTGAGCCTGTCTGAGAGAAAGTGGTTTTCATATTAAGAATAAAAATATTTCTTTACACCTTAAAGTTTTAATTTGCATAACCTCTAGAACCTCCTAAATAAAAATAAAAAGTTTTTTCAGTAAAACTTTATACTTTATCTTTTATTTTCCCTACATCAGCAGTTTAAAGTAACATGGAAAGTTGAAAAATATGAAATAAGACTAAATTATTCTTTTTACTTTCTAAAATTACTGCATGTTGCAAAAGATGATTACACAAAAGTTAAACGTTATTCTTATAACCAAAGTTAACGGAATTTTCAAATCTGAATTCATTTGGTTTTATTGCTTTATAGCTGCACTTAGACCCTGTGAGAATATGTCAAAAGCCAATTGTGTGAATAATTTATTGAGTTACAAGCACCCCACAATCAAACTACAATAGCACACCATCAAGTGATTGTGATAAGTATTACATATCAAGAAACGTTTTCATTTAATTTTTATTTTAAGTTTTCTTATCTAGCCTAATAAGTTTCCAGTTTTTATATTCTATTTACTTTTATAACGATAAAATATCTACATAAAAACAAGAAATTTAGTACTTACATCTAGATCCAGGCTTTTTTCCCCATTGCTGATGAAACACTGCAGGCAAACTTTATTGTAACAGCATTGATGGTTCAAAGTATTATTATTATTTCAAATATACAACTTAGAACATAAAACACAATGGCTTAAAACTACTATAATTTAACTAGCTTTCAAACTAAGCTATAAATAATTCTACTAGCTGGTCAAGCCAAACACCACAAAGGCAAACAATGAAACTCACACTAAATATTTCCTAATCCATTATCTAAATGAATTAGCTTCATAAAGAACAATCTGCTTTTTTGTTGACTATAAATAATTCAACAGCAAATGTCAAGAGAGAAACTTGTTGAAATTTTTTGGAAAAACAGGAGTTAGGATGGGCATGGCATATGGGTTTGATTTTCTTGTTTGTCTCAGTAAAGCATGAAGCTAGAAGGTTATAAGTTTACATTATGATTTAGCAATATTTATAGTATAAGTGTGTAATTAGTGGCATACTCAGAAGATCGTAGGAGCAAAAAGAAAATCCAAAATGAGCAATTCAGAGTGAAGAAAGATCACATGACACAGAGAAGAAAAGATTAAGAATTTATTCAAATATTTCCTTTGGAAATTATGAAATTAAAACAATAATATTAAAATCTGAATAATAAACCACATTTGGATGTCAAGGTTACTAATATATATTGATAGTTAAGTTGTTTAATTAAATTTTGAACGTAACTCTGTAAGAGGGAAGGCAACCAGCCAGCAGCACCCAATGCCAATTGGAATTGACCATCAAATTATAATGTCACCAAAGTATAAAGGGTGAGCATTTTTGGTGCTTAACTTTGATTCCTATCCCACAGATTGCAAGTTGAGTACCCTAACCACCAGATTCCTCAAACAAGCCAATTATTTGTCTGACATCAAACTGGTGATTACTGTTCAACTTTACTGTTTATAAGAGTAGTTTATCTTCCTGTAAACCAATTGGAGGAACAGTTTTGATTTTTTTTACCATGATATACCTTTTCCTAGGTGATAGCTGTTCTAGCTATGCAAGGCAAATGAAAGTTGGCATGTGACACAAATAACTCTTTGAGTACAAGAATGGAGTATTTAAAAGCAACATATTTTGTTTATTCACACACACCAATACATCATTTATAATACTAGTTAAATAATGAAATTATCTTTGACTAATGAGTTTATTTCATGTTTTTAAATATTAGGTAAAATATCAGTTATTGCAAGGCTTTTAAACAGAGATTTTTAGACAATGTTTGCTGTATGTTAAGTAATGTGCATATTTGAAGCTTGCATAAGATTAAAGCTTACCACACACATTTTTCATAATGAAACTGATGAAATAAATGAAAAAGTGAGGCATTTAAGAGTATAATAACAAAGACCTGCAATGGTTTTATTGTCTTGAAATTTTACATGTTCTACAATAAAACCTGTAAGCTTAATCCAAAAATGATATCCATTTTTCTCCATCACTTAAAGATTTTTCACAAAAAGTCATATTTACTTTTACATAAGTGAATCATTTTCATTAAAATCGGGCCGCATTTTGTCATGCTTAAAATGTTGATAAATGCTAGCTATAGATTTCTATAGATCAACTGCAATGTGAGAGTCTTATTGATTGTTCTAGAAACACACCTCTAGTATATAAATAGTTAACAGGCCATATGACGTGTCATTTCTAGATAGTATTTGTTTGTGCATGCACTTTGACATTATTTTTTCTTTTCAATATTATTTGTTTGTTTCTATGGCAACAAGAGGTTGTGTAAATGACCCAAACATGTTCTGTTATATTTGTGGTAAATGTGTTGTAAAGAAACAAAAGCAAAACATTACAGAATTCATCAAAAAAGTGTATTACATATATTTTGGAATAAAACTTGGGGACCAAGACAAATCATGGACTCCACACAAAGTTTATACCTTTTGTGTCGAAGAGTTGAGACAATGTACTAAAGGTAAGAAAAGTCTTTGACTTTTGGAATTCCAATGGTCTGGCGTGAGACTAGAAACCACAGAGATAACTGCTATTCTTGCTCATGTACTGTGCAAGGCTACAACACTCAAAATAAAAAGGAAATTTCTTATCCGAACCTTCAATCTGCTATAAGACCTGTTGCTCATGGACCTGATGTGCCTGTACCTACTTCACTGGAGACTCTTGAAACAGTTTCATCTGATTCAGAATTTGATGTCAATAGAAATGATGATAGGGATTGTTTTAAACCTGAAACATCTGGTGGACCACAACTTTTCACACAAGGTGAACTTGATGATTTGGTGAGAGATTTGGGCCCTCCAAAGGATTCTTCAGAGATTTTGAGGTCCAGACTTCGGGCTAACAACTTACTTTCCCAGGGATATCATTTTACTGGTACAGAAATTGTGAGAAAGAGTTTATACCATACTTTTTGCAAGAAGATTCACTAGTTTATTGCAACAATATTGCTGAATTAATACCAATGCTAGGTGCTGCTAAGTGAATGGCAATTGTTCATTGATTCCTCCAAAAGAAGTCTAAAAGGTGTTCTCCTTCAGAATGGTAACATATATGCATTTGTTCCTATTGCTCATTCGGTTCATTTGAAGGAAATGTACAAAAATCTCAAACTTCTTCTTAATAAGGTCAAATACAAAGAACATGGTTGGCTACTTTGTGCAGACTTAAAAGTCCTTTGTATGTTGTTAGGTCAACAATCTGGTTTTACGAAGTTTCCATGTTTTTTGTGTGAATGGAACAGCAGAGCATGAAATTAGCACTGGATAAAGAAGCAATGGTCATGCAGAGTCAACCTGATACTAGGACGAAAAACATTGAACGTGTGAAAGTTTGGTTGACACACAGAAAGTCCTATTACCTCCACTTCACATAAAAATGGGCTTGATGAAGCAGTTTATTCAGGCCTTAGACAAAGATGGTGACTGTTTAATGTATCTATGTGGGCAATTGCCAGCTCTTTGAGAAGTGAAACTTAAAGAAGAGATTTTTGTTGAGTCTCAGATTATGAAGCTGACTTTGGATGTACAGTTCGAAAGGACAATGAGGAAAGTTGAAAAAGAAGCATGGAATGCCTTTAAATATGTTATTGACAAATTCTTAGGAAACAACAAGGACGCAAATTATGAAAATGTTGTCAATAACATGCTCAATAAATTCAAAGAGTTGGGTTGTAATATGAGATTGAAAGTTCATTTCTTACACTCACATATTGACTACTTCCCTATAAAGAACAAAGACAAAGGTTTCATCTAGACATCGGGGAAATGGAGAGAGGAGGTATCAGGGAAGGTGGAACATCAATATGATGGCTGATTACTGCTGATCATTGAAAAGAGATGCTCCAGATGTAATACATAAAAAGAAAGCCTACAACACATAGTTTTGAGACTAAAAGATGTAGATTTCACAAAAAATCAGGATGAATGAAGATGCATATTTGTTTGACATCAATGTTCTTCCCTTTTCTTCAGTTTGTTTGTATTTTTGTTAACAAACATAATAATAAAAAATGTTCATTGTGGTAAAGGAAATAATAATTTGATCTAAGTAAATTTTTCTGTCTTCCTGATTTCTAAAAAATACTTATGTGATAGAAAAAATTTAATATTCTTTCGAAATATGTGTAGCTGAATTATGGAAAATCCGTCATTAAAATCAAAACAACTTTTATGAAGTTTAAGTTTGTAGGCTTATGTAATTGAAGCAAATACTGAAAAAAATATATTCGCAAATATATTGTTTGTTAGTGTAGTCATTATTTCAAGCAATAAGAAATATTACATAAGAACAAACAGAAAATCTGCTGATATTTGAGTACATCATATCAATGATGAAGGTTTAAAGTAGCATCTTTGTTAGTGATAGCGAGCAATTATCTTTGCCATAACCCCATTGAAAATTGCTACTACAATAAATGCTTTTTATTCCTTTAGAAACGGAAATTATTTCATAAAAAACGTTACGAGACGAGACAAAACCAAGAAGTACTTGTAACTATATGAACAACAGGCTGAAAAGGGTTAATCAGCTACTCAGGTTAATTTGTGGTGTATATGCCTAATATAAAACTAAATATTACTTCATTACTCTAATTAGACACAGCTCTGGTAATCTTACCTGAATAATACGTTCCAAGTGCAGGGAAAACCGGAGACTGTTTTGTTCTGTGAACGGAAGTCGAATCCTGTAAACCTGAGAGAACATCTAGAAAATAATGAGTAGCATATAAAGGTGGGGAATGCAGTCATGGAGAGAATTAAGTATTTATTTATTTTTATGCAAAAGAAGCTTTATATGGACTTTCTGATGAACAATTAACCCTATCACAATGGGTCACGTGTCAAAGTCCATGTCATCACGTTTGTTGACTTGCATTCAAAACTTTATTGAACTACTACTTTATGTTAATAGGTTTGGTATCAAATTGTGGATTATAATTCAAATTTTGGTGTTATATACGTTAATTAATTTCTTAATTTAATAGTAAATATTAGAAAAACACGGCTAAACATTGATTTTTGTGTGTCATGTGGTATGTTGAATGCAGCACTAGTTCAAATTAGATGGATGTGATGTTAAAATACAAAGTCTATAGTTTCATACGAATTAGGAACTCAAATTACCAATATTGACAAGCTAGAATATAAAATAAGAACCTCCTATCTTTTCTATTTGCTAATATATTGGAAATGCTCCCTTATATACACTTACTTCTACATTTGATATGAATAAGCAATCAGAAGCTCAGAATGTCCCCCTAATGATTTTCACAGCCATTTTGATGTGTTATTGTGTTAATCTCATTCTTTTCACACAAGATTTCAAATGATAAGGTAAGTCTTTAGTGAGCTCGAAATTTCAAATTTTTTTAGACCCAAATATATCTTAGTTTCTATGCTTGATAAATTATAGTGGAATTCTATGGTATTGATATAGTAATTTATGATTTTTTTGGTTATCTAAAATGTTTATATAAAATATCTAAAAAAAAAATTCTTTTCACATCCTCCATGTGGGAAATTTCATAAGGCTTAGCAACCTACGACAAGCAGCAAATTGGTACAAAGGTCGTAACTAGAAGAGATAATTGTCTGCTTTACTTCTTTATTTACTGTTCTGTGTTTTAAGAAAAATAAGTTTATTAAATGTTAATTTATTATTTAGATTTAGTTTTAGTGATACTCTACTGTTGTTTTATTTTCTACTTTTTCTCTCACGAAGAAATACCTTTAAATTAATTAAATAACTAAAATTAGTCTTTTACCTGGAGATTACAGACAAAATTATCCCTTCCAGGTAAAATTTCAACACTGGAAACATCAAATCCTTCAGGAGTCTTTGAGTCTATTAACAGAGCAATAGAATTAATGTCTTCTGCATCATCAACCTGTAAAAACAGAAAATACATCTGGCATTTTCAGTTTCAACACAATTAAATATTTTTTACTTACACACACATCATTCAACATTTTAAAAATCATGATGACTAAGTAATACATTTAATCAAAGTTTCAAGTGTTTTACAATATTACCAAAATTATTAAAATAACCCTTGTGACCTGCATTTTGTTAAATCATTCTCCACTACATGGATCTTTAGTAAAATTACAGGCTTGTAGTAGATTAACACACAAAGTAATTAACATGAAGTTATGACCCATTATTACAAAATAAAAAGTTCATTCAGTCTATTTACGATGAAGTTACCACCTATTATTACAAACTAAAATTTTATTCAGTTTATTTATGATGAAGTTACAACGCATTCAGAAACAAGTTTCAACACTGTCACAAGTCCTCTTTAATTCAAGTACCATTCTGGATAAACATGTTGTTCCCAAATATTTGGTCTTAACTTCATTTTAGATTACTAGTTCAGGTTTGTCTACCAAAAATATAATTGAAAAAGATCACAAAATAATATCAAAGAAGTGAATAATTTTAGTTTATTTTAAACTCTTTTTATACAAATATCGTAAGCTTAAAAGGATTTCCAGAAGGCTAAACTTTTATAAAAAAGATAAAAATATTTACTTATAGTCCTAATTATTGCAACAATTACCAAAGAGCAGCTTTAGAAAACTAATTTGTTTGAAACCTTTAACATATTGCATAATTTAGCTGCAAATAATAAACAGCACAAATTAACATAATGTTTTGGGACAATATGGGACCTATTGATCCATCTCGTTGTTCCATCCTCTAAACTCAGTGGTGGATCCAGGATTTTGAAAATGGGGAGGCTCGATGATTCTGAACATAAACGATGAATTTTAGGGACTTCCATGATAGGGGTTAAATGGGTTATTTAATTTGTTATAATGTTTGCTAGATGTTGTTGTTATTGTTTTTATTTTATTTTTATTTAATATGGAATTTCACTTCATTCTTCTCTTTTCAAAGGTCCAATTTTTGCAATTATTTTGATTTTATTTTCAAAACGGGG
>NW_013672549.1:0-28244 GCF_000517525.1 Limulus polyphemus
TATACTGGGCATTAATACAGATAAGAATAAGTAAAATATATATATATACATCACCAAAAGATATTCATTCATTATTTTCGACATGAACTTTCCAAAACAAAAATACTTAGCGTGATTTAACTTCAGAGAGAGCTTGGAAAGTATCATGAGGGAAATAATTACTAAATCAATTTATTCCTAATATTAATTGCTCAAAACAATTAAAGAGGTAATTGAAGTTTCCTATATTCTAACTATAACATAAAACAGCTACTATTAGTAAATAATGCTAGTGATAATCCCGACTTCATTTTTTATGTAAAATAAGTGTCAGATCCCATTCGTGTGGTCTGGTAAGCAAATATCTACTATTGAAGGTCATATCCACGAATGTTCATTTAGTACTACAGACTTTGTAGTTCAGTAAATTGTCATAAATATTTTTATATGGTGTACAATCATCTAGAATACTAAAGAGCATTGAGTATGTTATAGCAAGATCATTTGGAATATGCAAATCAGTAAGTTACGTGACAGCTATAGCAGATATAAAGTCACGGTGGAGCAGAATGTATCAGAACTACATTCTGACATTATTTGGCTTTACTTAATTAGTGTGATGCCACCGAAAAGTAATTGCTTTTGGGAAATATTCATACACTCAAAATACCGAAAATATCATTAACAGCGAGGATCTCGATCCGGAAAAGTGACATAAATTAGGTGTGCTCTAGCTGCTTCCACGACATATCTGTTCAACCATCGCATACATCAAGCAGCTGGAAAATGACACAGATATTCTATACGAAGACGTACTAGTCAAGTCACCGGATTCAGAGCCTATAGATTTCTGGGTGAACGGAACTAGAAAGGTCCTAGTATGTTGCATTATCAAGCTGGATCCCTTTACACACTCTGCAGCTATGTAAACTGCTAAAAGAGAACACAATATATTACCTTCACTTTTATATATATCATACTGTATCATATGACCAGTTATTTTTCATAAACAATTACAGTAGTTTTGCTTTGACTTAGTTAAAATATAGAGACTCTCAGATTGTTCCTCTCACTACATGTTTATCCTGAAATGGAATAAACACTGCCATTTTGACTTTACACCCATAAAACAACTGCTGAAGCATTTAAGACTTACAGCCAGTAAACGTATAGCTACAATATATCAAACAGTTCACGTTACATTTTGCTGTGAGCCATGCTTAATTGAAGGAAATTTCTTCAGAGCACTTATAGGGCAAAATGGATTTGGAACTACTCAGGTTTCTAGTGGGATTCAGGGTCAGAATAATGTAATGAAAATAATCTACTTTCACTCAAAGTTAGTTATTCGTAACAACTTTCAGCAGGTGAGGAAGAAGCCTGAAATGGTAGATGTAGTGACTTCAGCTTAATCAAAATTATCTCTGGAGATGCTCACACTTCACAATTGCTACCCAAAGTCTTGTTGCAGCCACAATGTATATCATTAAGCAGTCAGGGCTTTCTAGAGTTCCTTTTAGAGTTGTGCTACAGCATCAGTAGGAACCTACTGTTAAATACAATTTTGAGAGAAGAGACAGAATGTGTGCTTCAGTTGTGGGTTAGTGAGGAATTTCTAATACAATTTCCAATTTCTTGTTCACCCAACTCCACAGCAGATGAAGAAGAAAGAAAAAGTCAGCCTTGGCTGACACAGCTCTTGCTTCATAGAAAAAGTGGAAACCACGTCAAGTTTAACCACCAGCCTGAGTCAACTTGTATCCAAAGGCATAGTGATCAGCCTATCTCAAACAGGATCAAGTAGAGCTTGGTACATGCTGGTGAAGATACCAGGGTAGTGAAGTCGTGTTCCTGAATGATATAGAAGCCACCAGAACACTATTTGACCTTACAGTGTATTAAACACTCCTAGTGAAGCCACAACTTTGACCATTTGTTTCAGGCTAACAGTTACAGAATAAACATAAATGGAGAGTTAGTCTTCAGAGTCAATTTGGCTTTGTTACTCTCAGAACAAGGATGGTTATCTCCAATCTTTGTTCAAACATTGCTATTGCTTATGCAACAGGTAAACTGCAGTTTTCGGTTAACTATCCAGTCCAAACCATATTGGGTCCAATAAAAGTGGACTCCATGAATATGTCACAGTACTTTCAAATGTACAAAAGAGGTTTCATGGTGTGCTACAGACTTGTTCTAATGCATTATCAACATTTGCTACAGTGATAGAACGATTAGAAGAAACATAATTTCTTTTCCAAATTTTATCATGATACCAACGCTGGAATGGTTATTACTATCGTGAGTGAAGTAAGAGTAACCGGAATTCAATTAATAGCTGGGGTTGCTTCGTTCCTACCATGTCTGAGAGAAAACGCATGATTATCTTAGATAATTCTTTGAGGACTTTGCAGCAATTTGAACTGAAAACTTTGAATTGCTGGTTCAATATACTGATGTATATTGGAGACCAGATGGTCATTTAGGTTACACAACACTGACTCGTCACCAGACAAATAAAGGTGATATGTGTTCAATCAAACAAATACTGCACAAAATACCATGTGGCACTAGGTATAAAGCAGCAGTGCTCATATACAGATGATATTAGAGGATGGGATATCTAAACTTTTGATAAGTACTTGGCCATTTATAGTAGTGATTGTCAATAAGAATGTTCTGTATTGACTTTATGCACGTAAATAAGGTCATCTACATTAATGCCATTGCACCTTCTTTGTGAATGCCTGGGCGTGTTCAAACTGACCATACGCTAATACCAAGAGACTTCCCACAGTTCAGTAATGGAAGAACAACTGATCTTTGGAGACCAGCAACTTTTAGAGATACCTCTGATGTATCCAATACTACATAGTGATCTTAGACCTGACCAATAGAAAAAAATCTTGTGAAGAAGGATTTCCTTCTGGTAGAAACCTCAAACAGGCTGCCACTTCCCTAGATTCTAGTCAACTACATTATGAGACCATTAAGCCCGAGAACAATCCAAACAAGTGTCCCAGAGCCGAACTTAGCTTTTAAAGACTTTGCATCATTGACATCACTAGTTATCACTCCTTCAGCGTAAACCATAGACAAGTCGATAAAAAAGACCACACGACCACAATAGTATCCAGAGCTCCCAAAAAAATAGCTTCGACTTCAGTCCTGGGCAACTACACCTTCCAGGAGACCATTAGATTTAAATATCATTGCCCTATCGAGGCAGCAATATAAACATTGTGGCAACAAAAGGATGATAAATGATGGACCTGAGACTAAGATGATTAATTCCAGGATGCTTCAAGAGTTTCTATAAATCTATGCAGATAGTGCAAAAACCCAAAAAGACTTTATAAGCCAACGTCATTATAAAAGGAAAACCTGAAGAGGCCGCTATCAGAAATACATTAACACTGGGTTATTTATTTGTGATTTTTTACTCGCCAAAACATGAATTTCAGTGAAGCAAAGATGATGAAGAGATCTAATCTATTTGTGATTCACTACTTCCACTGCAGAAGACTAGTTTCACAGAATGAATTCACAGCTCATCAGTGCTAATTGTAAGAGCGAAGCAAATAAATAAAGTAAGCCTGATATCTGACAGAATGCAAGCAGTTTGTTTGGTTGTGATGTATACTCCTTTACTCAACACTAATTTCCTAAAATACTTTAAGTGTTTTGATAACCTGTGACATGCCGTCCTACCGTGATGAATGCATGCAAATATTTTGCTTTGGAATGGTATGATCTGATTCCTTCGCCAGTTACAAATTGTCAAGGGTCCTTACCCTTCTAGTATTACTGTACTTTATCAGGGCAGCTGTCATTAAAAAATTCCTTAGACTTAATGTGTTCTCTTGTAGCACCAGTCGTATAAGGTTTTGAAATACCTGAAAACTTTTTCCTAATAAGGTTACCAGTAACGTGGGTAATAAATTCTCTATGAGAGGTTTAACTATTCAAAGAAGTATATAATGGTTGATTCCCTCAATTTTAATCGGATGTTCATCTGTCATAAATCTTTATAACACTTCAAGCAAAAAGTATGACTGTCTTTTGTCAAGTGCATTAATTTACTGATTGAGTTGAATTATCTGTCTTTTGTTTGTCTGCAGATAAGTGCGACTTGGTCTTAATGTCAGATCTGTTGTTCAGGCTTTTTTCTCAGATCAGAATGTACTGCAACTCCATAATACCTTTTCAGGTATTATTTTTATATGTAACCTAACAAGGTACCTGAAAACAGTGGCCTTTAAAGTTGCCTGGGCACTATCAGGGCATGCTGAGATTGCAGAAAACACGTATTGTCTGGTCCCTATGTATGTAGAACCCGAGCACGTGGTCAAAGAAATGTATAATATTTTGGCACTGTACCATATGTTGTTATAGCAAAACAGCAATATTTTATAAACAACTAGCTAGGTTACCTGTTCAACGCACAGGGATCATTTAATTTTGCAAATTAGATTATAACTATTTACGTACTGACGAATGATTTTGCCAACACGTTAATTATTTGCTTCTCCCTTATTACACATCGCACCTCTCCCACTGCAACAAACTATTTTTTTCGCTTCTGTTCCTTCGTAGGTGGAGGCCCGGCATGGCCAGGTGGTTAGGACGCTCGACTCGCAATCTGCGGGTCGCGAGTTCGCATCCCCATCCCACCAAACATGCTCGCCCTTTCAGCCGTGGGGGCGTCATAATATGACGGTCAATCTCACTATTCATTGGTAAAAGAGTAGCCCAAGAGTTGGCGGTGAGTGGTGATGACTAGCTGCATTCCCTCTAGTCTTACACTGCTAAATTAGGGACGGCTAGCGCAGATAGCCCTCGTGTAGCTTTGCGCGAAATTCAAAACAAACAAACAAACCTTCGTAGGTTAGTAATTGTCGTCGCTCACTAAGGCATTGGCCAGGTGTGCCATGTTTATCTGTCACATCACCATTACAGCTTTAAATACCATACGTTTATTTGTTTTTAAACGCAAAGCTACAAAATCAGTCTGTCCCCCGTTGAGACAGCGGTATGTTTACAGACTTACAACACTAAAATCCGGGGTTCGGTTTTCCGCGGTAGATACAGCAGATAGCCCAATGTGGCTTTGCTCTAAAACAAACAAACGAAATGGGCGATCTGCAATGTGTTCACTGCGCGTATCGAAACCCGATTTTATTATAAGTATCTAAGAATACTTATAAACTGTTCTTTTATTTGTTAAAATTTTAACATATTGACAACTTACCTTTCTTATAAATTACTTTAATACAATCTGAAATCATTCTAAAGCGATCATTTAACTGGGTTTTAAGTTTTAACATATTTAGTTTTGAAGTTTTTCCTATTCATTTCAAATTTTAAAACCCCACTTTCATTTCTCGCAAGCAATCTTCTATTTGATATGGAGTCTGTTCAAATTACAATGTTAATTTCAGTATTTCTGTCGGGTAATTGTGACCTTTGGCTATTTTTTTCCGACATATTACTTTTTTTTGGCATTGTGTCAGGCTGATGAATTTGTAAAAGTTGGTACTACCAAATTTTTACTAGTATTTTTTTAAATACACTGGGAGAAATTTACTTGCAAATGAGATTATTGTACATGTACATTAAAGAAAAATATAATTTTTTAAAACTTGAAGCTTTGTTTGTTTGTTTGTTTGTAATAAAGCACAAAGCTACACAATGGGCTATCTGTGCTCTGCCCACCACGGGTATCGAAACCCGGATTCTAGCGTTGTAAGTCCGCAGACATACCGCTGTGCCACTGGGAGGCAAAACTTGAAGCTGAATACGACATCATCCAGTTTGATGTGAGATAATTTCTGTAACAAATACCAACATACTATGTATAACTGTAGAACGTATAACACGCCCCCAAGTGGCACATCAGAATGTCTGCAGAAATACAACGCTAGAAACCAGGTTTCGATACCAGTGATGGGCAGAGAATAGATAGCCTATTGTGTAGCCTTATGGTTAGCTACAAACAAACGTATAACACATCTTAGCTAGGCCCACTAGTGATTCAGTGGTAAACCTCGAGACTTATAACGCTAAAAATCGGATTTCGATACTCACGGGAAGAGCACAGGTAGCCCATTGTGTAATTTGCGGTTAATAACAAACAAACATATATAGGTAAGATTTATGAATTAGCTTGTGAATAACGTGTCCATTAGCTATACTCTGTACTCCCAAAAAAAATGCAGAAAGTGCTTAATTATTTTATTGTGTCTTCTATTAACAGACAGCTAGATTTGAGGCGTCTGCTCAGCCCGGTATTTGGTTTGGACGTACCATGATGAGAATGTTACTTAACAAGATGAACTCAGCTTTAATCTTGACTTCATAATCCTTTCCAAAATTTGTGCTTACGTAGGATGAATGGATTGGCAATTAGTAAATACCCCTCCCCACTTCCCATACTCTCAGTACAAAACAGTATCGTCGGTTTGTTTCGGAAGACCCCCTCAAGAAGGAATTATGGTGTCGCCAACAACGTGCATGAGTCAACGTACATGTTACATAACATTAAACTTTATTGAATATCTTATTTATAATAAAACCCAACGTTTCGGCTTACGCCTTTCCCTTTGAAAATGGGGTGGGACATATTTTAATGTTTCAACATTTAGCATTATTCGGGAACTTACAACATATACGATTAGGAGTACAAATAAAACTGACATACATTCGAATAAAAAGGGAAAAAAACGCGAGTTCAAACAATATTTTAGAGCCATGGTACAAGATGAAACAGTAAACATTTATTGACTGGTTATGATCTGTTACCCGAAATTACCAGCGAATAAATGTTTTATTTTACCCCTCCCCTTCTGTTTTGTCCTCCGGTGGGACAGCAGTAAGTCTACGGATTACAACGCTGAACTCAGGGGTTCGATTTCCCTCGGTGAACACAGCAGATGTGACTTTGTTATAAAACACACACACACACACACATTTCTGCTTTAATAACATCTGATTAAGTAGAGCCATAATAAAGTATATTTAGCTTACATCCTCGGGCCTAACTGTAACTCTTAAAGTTTCACATTTCATTGAAGGTTTCGATCTCATTTTATGAATCAATAAGATTTAGAAATTAATTTTCAAAATATATCAATGCATCATTGTGTAATCATACCAATAAACGTATAAAGTACGTACCTGTCTAAATTCAGTATAGAGTCTACGGATTTACAATGCTAAAATCCTGGGCTCGGTTACCCACAATGGACACAGTAGATAGTTCCAACGGAAATACTTCGTTAATGATACTATGGCTAACGTAAAAATAAACTTAATTTTACAATTTCATGGCTAATCGATTGGATATCTGAATATATATATGATAACAAATACCGATTTAAATATTTCACTGCTGGCTTACATAAACATTCGATCAACAACTACTTGGCATTTATATGCTGAATACTTCAACTTGACATATTACTACTATTTCGCTCTACTAACTAATGCCTCACTTCTATACATTCATATTCATGACGACATCTAGATCATTCTAGGTATTCTCGGCCTACTCTCACAAATTTACTTGGTCATAACATCATGCGCCTTCTAGCTAAAATCTAGATTAAAACATTGCAAAATCTAATACAAAACCACTGCTCCCTTCCTGGATTTCAAAATCCCTTGAACAATCCTGATACAAAAATAAACACTAAACTAAATTGTCCATTTAACAAATCATTTTGGTGGTTTTCTCTTCTGAAGCACGTGGTATCCAGATGTAATGGCCTCTTGCCTTCGTCATTACTAGCTGTCCTGTCGCTGTAGAAGCTCTTAATAGGTAGGTAACTGAGTGAATCCATTGATGGCTCCATCCTCGGTGATCCTCTGGTTCAGTTTCTGCTGACAAATGTTTGTTTTGAGTTACCAATTTGGCCATTCCCTCATCGACATACTTCTAAAGACTATCACAGTAGATGACTTTTGGATTATATAAGTTATCCGTTTGGATTATGTAAACCATATCATTGACTCATTTTAATACAACATAAGACTCTTCCCAGCACCTTCATCCCTTCTTGAGGTGAGGGTGGTACAGCCATACCATGTTACCTCGATGGAATTCAGTCTTATCAGCATTATCATTATAGCAACTTTTCGTTTTATCACAAAATGATTTAAGAAAGATGCCTTCAGAGATGAAGAACGAAGAAAGATTGATGTGAACAGCACGTGGACATAAAGTTCCAGCAAAAGAGAAATTGGAAGTTAAATTTCTCTGCACCTCATCATTTAAGTGTAATTGATACCAAGAAAGAGTGCATTCTTGGAACAGAGACATAGATGCGAGGTTAGACCAGCATCAGATAGCTTCACAGTCTATGACCAGAAAATCCTTATATACTACAGAGCACTTTCTTCAAAATAGGTTGAATTTCCGGTGACAACAAGGATAATGACTATTGTATTACTAAGAAGTGAAATACTCATACCGGGAGTTATTATCAATAATTCTTTATCTATTGACTGAGGAATAGTGAGACCAGACAACACTTTCATTAACAAACTGAATCGAACAACTGTAGCTGTAGAACTAACTGTCAATCAACATAGTACAAGATTTTCCATTAATAAGGCCATGGACTGGTGGACAATTTTCTTCAAATAATGAATTTGTTATCTCGTTTGAGTTAGATGAAGTACTTCCAGCTGAACTTCGCTCTTTAAGTCTAGGCAGTACCTGCTCTTTTTCTGATGTCTGGTTAGCTCTTTATTTTCATTTTATCTGGTTGGGCTCAAAAACACATTTCCAATGTATTTTTTCTTGGCTTTGTAACAGGGTTGATCGTTTGCAGTCTTGGCCATAGTTTTAATAATTCAATAATTCATAGTTCAATTTTTCTAGTATCCTCTGTGAGGAGTTATTATTTCATTCAGTGTTTAATTTACAGTTCCTCACAATACGTCATTGCAAGTTACACCTACTTCCTTGTGATATATATTTTCTACATTCTGGGTAGCTAGTTGTCTGATTGTTTTTTTTTGTTTTTTTTACGATTTATTCTAAACTATCGTTAAGAGGAGTTGATGTTTCAATACCACGATATTTAATGTTCTGATAACTTCTAGATGGTGCCTGTATTACGTTAACTATAACTATATTTATTCAGTTCCATTATCAAATGCAGATATTACTTTAATCATGTACACCTGCTTTGTTTCAGCCTAATCATCATATCCTTGTCTGTTATGGCGTCTATATATTCGTCGCGTACCAACGAATCCAACATCTCATTAAGATCATCTGGGTAAAATAATTGAGCAACTATGTCCAGATATTCCACAAATTTGACCAATGTCTCTTCTTTCCTCGTTACCCTATTCCGAAGGGCCCGGCATAGCCAGGTGGTTAGGGCGTTCGACTCGCAGTCTGCGGGTCGCGGATTCGTATCCCCGTCACACCAAACATGCTCGCCCTTTCAGCCGTGGGGGCGTTATAATGTAACGGTCAGTCCAACTATTCGTTGGTAAAAGAGTAGCCCAAGAGTTGGCGGTGGGTGGTGATGACTAGTTGCCTTCCCTCTAGTCTTACACTGCTAAATTAGGGACGGTTAGCGCAGATAGCCCTCGTGTAGCTTTGCGCGCAATTCAAAAACAAACAAAAACAAACCTATTCCGAAACTTTGCTCTGGATACTTCCTTCTGGCGTATCATTCCAAATCTGTTGAATAAGGTAACTATAATGCTTGACAGTTGTTACGGCTCTCAACTGGAAGATTACTAAATGTTTTTAAAACTAGTCTTTTTAAATATGAATATGCAGCAAGATGAATACTTTGTTATTCAATATTCCACCCGATCATTCTGGAATGGTTCTGAACGGAGCCTAGTATGCCTCCCATGATACCTTTCGATCATATTTCGCTAGTTTCGTGATTAGCTGGTGTTGAAATGACCAGCAATATTTTGCAACTGGAATTGATAGGGGCATGAATGGAGTAGTCCAGTAAGCGTCTGCAGTAACAGATAGCACAGCACTATAGGCGACTGTATAAACGTTTTTAATATAAAAAGAAGATTTTGTTGTTTTTGTTATAGCAGGAAGTAAAGGTAGATTAATTTATAATGAACTCCTTCGGCTCAGAAATGACAGTTTAATCTACAAAACTTGTTGTGATTTAGTGAAATTCGTTAATTATACCAAAAATTCCGCTGTTCTTCAACACACTATTTTTCGCTCACCAAACATTCGTATCTTTCTAAAACTTACTGTGGAAAAAGTGTGTTTAATACATGTACATAAGGAATCAAAAAGTGTGTTTAATACATGTACATAAGGAATCAAAAGTTGAATGTATGGAGTACAAATACTTACAAGTCTCAAAGAAAACTCAAATAATTAATAATATCTGAAAGCTCTCTATGCTCTGTAAACTAAGCAACATGGATTGGCTTTTGACTTGTATAATGAGGACAAAAATCTAATTTGTGAAAACAGCTAGGTTAAACATATCTTGAAGCGGCGTGTTTTGTTGACAGAAGTTTCGACTCTTTGGGTCCTCTGGTGGGACAGCAGTACGTTTATGGTCGTACAACACTAAAATCTGAGGTTCGGATCCACGTAGTGGACATAGCATATAGTCCAATATGACTTTGCTCTAAAGTAAACAAATAAACATCATGGTGTTTTAGGTTGACACTCTTGAACTGATCCATAAAGAGGCGTGGTTGATTTAATCTTCGCATTTATTAATTCGTTTTCCACATGTTTTATTCTGTCAGTGATGTTATTTTCTATCCCATTCATGTCTGTTTTTTATTTCTTCAATTTTCTCATTACAATCTTTCTGTCATTTTTCAGTTTTGTCATTACGGCCTCTCTGTACTTCTTCAAGCTTGTTGTTTTAATCTCTCTCCACACCTCTAACAACTTCATCGATCTTATCTTCAAGCAGAGTTTTTTTTTTTAATTCTCCCTTAAATTGTACTTCTCTTTCTTTTAACACTATAAATCTCATTTTATGATTTTTCAAACAGATAAGAGTGTTCAGTATAACAGAATCGCTGGATCTCAGTCATAATCTCAATAGAACAGACTTCTGGAGATGATATGTTAGTCTAAGGAATTTTCGGCTGGCATGAGTTAGAACCACCTTTCTCCTTGAACAGCCAAGGTATGCACAGACTATATAGGCATCCTGACTGACCAAGTACATCTAACAATGCTAAACATGTATCCAGACACTGGTGAGTTGTTTCAGGATGGCAATGCAACCATCCATCTGGTTTGTATTGTGCAGGGCTAGTCTTAGGAACATAAGATGGTCACTACAGCTTTGGATTTCAACCCTATTGAGCCTTTCTGGGATGTCTTAGAATTTTACATCAAAGGCTATTAACGTCTTCTGTCCCTCCTTGACACAAATATAATCCATCATCTTGAAAGAATTTTGTCAAATGTCACTAGGTGTCTATTGCCGTCTTTTGGAATTGATACCAGTTCTAATTCTGCTATCGTCGTAGTCAGAAGTGGAACAAACCTTTGTCAGGTGAACCTGTAACTTTTTAAGCAGTCAATCTATTAGGGCCATGAATATTAAATAACAAGCGTAAGTGACCTTGTATTTTATATTAATATAAATCTACCTTTTTTATCTATAATTAGTTTTAAAATTCCCTTTTATTCAAAACTGTAGAACTTCTACTAGGAATCTTCCACGTGTAATTTAAAACAATATTTCTCGGACCAGATGTTTAGCCAAAGCTATTCGTCTTGTTTCATTCAATGTGTTTCTTGTAAAAGGCCAATACCACAGTTTTCTTGTATTATATAAATCATGACATTTTGTCAACGATTATAGATCTATAGCAATGTAGTATTCTCTAGTAAAACTTGGTTCAATAACTTAGTAAGTAAGACGAAAAGAGCAAGAGGTTCTAAGATTTTTTTATTTTATTTTTTTGGGAGGTGTAAATAATCTAAACTCAATTAAAAGCATCAGAAATTAAGCATATTTGTTTCTTTATGAAACAAGGACACTTTATTTAGAAATAATATGCAAACTGCTGTCTCTCAGGTTATGGCTGACTTCTCTATAAAAAGATAGAGGGCTTACAGTACAAGATTATCACCAAGGCAATTCATAGGTATGTTCCTATGCCTGTGAAAGTGGGGAGGAAATCCTGTACTGAAATTTTAGAATAGTTTTTTTTATTACACCTTTATAAAGATATACTCAATTTCTTCTAAATTATAAAAGGGTTATAGCTATGATATTTGCATACTATAGAGCCACCCTTCCTTGCCTTAGAATAAGTCTCTTATCCAGTGTTACTTTATAGCTTTAAGGATCAATATGAAATTTAACTGTGGCCCAATTAATGTAGCAGAATATCACTCTTACGTCTTCACAGCACCCGATACCCGGGGGTGAAAACAGTAACGCCATAATAAACACATATATTATCAATTTTGCAATAAATTACTTTCAAAATAAATTACACATAAACAAAACACATATGCATTAAACAAAAAAAAAGAAACGTTAAAATTAACTGATGTTAATATATTAAGAAAACCCTTAGCAATGAGAAAATAAAATGCATAGATATAACCCTTTGATTTTCTGTTTGTTGTTAATCACAAAGATACACAATGGGCTATCTGTGCTGTGCCCGCCACGGACATCGAAACTCGATTTGTAACGTTATAAGCTATCAGAGTTGGCGCTGAACCACTGATGGGCAACAGTAAGCAGAAGTAAGCACAGTAGTTGATTTATAAATATGTGTATGTGTGTAACATTTAGACGTTAAAATTTGTTGACTGGGAAATTCACACTTTAGATTTACATTGGTATACACTTATGTTAAATTATATATAGTGATTATAAGTCAATCTTTACTGTTGTGAATAGTCTTAGAATCATTTTAGTTGTATTTATTTTTATATACATATATTTTTAACCCTTCAACTGCGGTTGACATCATATGATGCAAGCATTTTGCGCTCAACATTTTGAATGGTTCGCGAATCTTTGCGCATAGGGTGGTAGGCAGATTTACACAAGCCACAAACGAAGGGTTAAATCATGTTATGTTTCCTGAAACCAACATTTTCACAGGCATATTTCTCGTCACATGTACGTATCAGCGTTATTTCATGTACCACAACACTTGATTTTTACATCTTAATATTCGAAAGAAAGAATGTGTAGATACAAAAACAGCCCAGTGTTTAGCATAACAGGTTGGGTATTGGAATATTCGAGAATCAAGCGAACAATATGCCATTGAATATACTCTGAATTTTGTTTGCAAACAAGTTATAAAATATCACTTAACCTCACTCTTTGTAAAGAGTATTCATTTAAGTGGCGAGTGCTACTGATCGCCCTCCCATTGGCCAGCAGTTCTAAATTAGAAATGGCTATACTTGAACCGTGAGGTCTCTGTCCTGCAATTAAGCTAAAATTTCATACTTCAAATAAGGTGTCATTCAGTTTGAAAATATCAAAAATATAAATGCTTGTATATTTAATCATTTTTATTTCTTTTTTCTCTTGTTGATTCCAACTCATATTCTACACTTACACGAAAAGTTAGATATTTAGTTTAATACAAATACACACTCAACAGCTCACACTTTATTTCTCTGATCAATAAGTTTCTAAAATTGCAATACGTTTAAGGGTTAAACTTTTCCTGCATATAAAACCATAGAAATCTGAGCAGTAATTTTATGTTTAATCTTATAAATATATATCTCTTTTTTGTCATTTCTTTAAATCTCCATAGAAAAAAAAAGGAAAAGGATGGCACCATGACTGCTGACAGGTATAACAGTTTCTTATCCATCATATAATTTTCTCAGCAACAAGGCTGATTAGGCAATAACTTTCATTCTGCAAGAGATAGAACTAATAGCAAATTGAAGTCTTCCTCATCTCCATTAGCCAGAATTAAGCAAATATTGGCTTCCTGTGGAGGGTCTATTACACTGCGAGTTTAAACATAGTCTAAATAAAATTCAAAACCATTTCTAGGTAACTTTACAGCCGTAGTATGCGTATGACGGTAAACTATTTTATAATTTATTTTATTGATAAAGCTCTATTTATATATATTCAGGTACTTTTTCGAGGTTTAAGCTAGTTTTCTGTACATATCTAGACATTCTACATGAATAGGATGTATCTAGTTATGAACGGTGCTTAATAATGTTCTTAGGTAGTTCCTCACAATCAGATGATGATTGTGTGGTATTTTCATGTAAAATGATTGCCCAAAAGAGTAGATTAAGTAGGTTTGTTATATAATGGGAAATTTCTAAAGATAAACTGTGAAGTAATACTAAGTTCCATTGAAACTATGCTAAGAAATAAATGAAGTAGACAAAAAGTGTGATACGCAATCAAAATAATATTTAACACAACACAAGTAAACAATGTGTGAACTTAACATTGTAGATAACAAACAGTAGTCTTTACTAGAGTTGTGAATTGATCATGCTGGCTAAACTACCTTGGTATTTATTCCATTCCAAGATAACCAACTTCCTCAAGGTGATGCTCCAGACTGATAAAATATCATGTTAGTCAGTTGAATCGGTAATGTCGGACTTACCAAGAACAACTAGCGCTATTCATGTGACTGGTCATTCCTGTTCAAATATGAGAAAGGTTGTAACTTCGAAATGTCGCCTGACCTTCAATTAGAGGACACTGTTGTCGATATTCATGTACGAGGTGCAGTTTTACAGCTATACCACCCATGGGTAGACCAGATGTTATCTTTAAGGGAATGCCAAAGTGCAAGAGTTTTAATCGATTTAACGATTTTCTTGACCACTTGTTATGCAAAAACTGCACATGCCTGGAACAAACGAGATTTTTTGAAAAATTCTACATTAAAATAACAAGGTAAAAAATGTATTGTTTGCCTGCATACCACATTTTACCTTCACTGTTTCAGGTTTGTCCTTAAATTGGCATTAATCTTTAACTTTAAACAAATTATATTTACAAGCATGCATTGATCAAGAGGTATTATAACTGTCCTTTGCTCGGGTAAACATTTTCACACAATACAGACAATACAATCCTTTAACAAATAACACAGTTGAAAAATTTATAATGGAAAATGATTTTAAACATAGATACACTACATTATACCTGAATCTATTTAATACTGATAAGTTTTAAAATATCCTTTAACATAGATAACATTTACTACAATGATATAGCAAACCACTTGACGTAGATAAAAGAAAATCGGTTACACCAAATCTCAGAAATAAAAAAGAAAACACAATGTACCTTTAACAGTCCCAAAATAATATATAACATGAATAATTTGACACAAAATGCAAGAATACAAAAAAATTCACATAGCATATTATAATACCAATAAAACACCCTTGAACATAAATTAAAACAAAACACTTTAACAATGAAATGACCTATTTACTAAAATTAGATTATGGCATATCTAAAAACAAGAAACTCTCTCCCAAGATTACATATGCAAAATATTATGCAATACGTTGTTTTGTTTTGTTTGTTTGTTGTTTGAATTTCGCGCAAAGCTACACGAGGGCTATCTGCGCTAGCCGTCCCTAATTTAGCAGTATAAGACTAGAGGGAAGGTAGCTAGTCATCACCACCCACCGCCAAATCTTGGGCTACTCTTTTACCAACGAATAATTGCGAGTCGAGCTTCCTAAATACCTGGCCATGCCGGCCCCAGTACGTTGTTAAAATCATATAGCATTATTTTTAACATAGATACTATAAATACAATAATGCATATTATAACGATACTTTACAACTGAAATAATAGTCATTGTACAAAATTAAGTTTTCTAAAGGTTACATGAAATACATTCTCTAAGGGTAACCACATATAAGCAAAAATTCATGAATATAAAAGAAGTATACAGAATATACATCACGTATTATTATATTAAAAGAAATTTAAAAATTTATAACACTCACCCCAAAGCAGGCATGAGGTTTTGATTCCCTCACCTTAATCCTGCAAGCAGATCTGTGAGTGCAGTGGAGATATTCCAATTGTTCACCACGGTGGTACATAAGGTGTCTAAGGCATTTACTAAGGCATTCTTGGTATAAACCAGCTTGGCCCACAAGCAGCATACATTTTCTTTGAGGCATGACAGAGGTGTAGCTCTCAACCAGAGCCAGTCCTCCTCCTAGTTGTATAGGACTCAAACCTTGGTTCATTCAGTAACCATTTCCTGGCAATGCCACTTAAACAAATGGATCTGCTCTAGCATGGATAATGTTGTGATAACCTTAGGTAGTTTTCTAAAAAGCTCCACTCTCAGCAGTTTCTGTAGCTGTTCTTAGAATCGCCTGGTTAGAGGTGCCTCAATCATTTTCAAGGTAAAGGATCCTTTGCTTTGTCTCTGCAGTGTGGATGATGGCCATAAATGACCCCTCCTTGATGGCAGACTCTCTTTGAGGTAATGGTGGTGACATAGCCTGAGTTTGCTGCCTTATATGGACTGTCATAGTAGTCACCATCAAGGTGGTGATGACATCAAAGTTGGTGATCAGAACTCCACTGGTAGCATACCTTCCCTACTTACAGCCATGACCTGCTCTAACATCATACTTATAGGCAGGGTGCTAAAACTACGCTTTGTTCAAACGAGATTTCTGTGGGCTTTGCATGTGATCATCACTTATATCACTAATAGATTATGTATCCTTAACATCTTTGATTTATTTAGTCGCCCAGGCTTCATTGGGCCTCTACTTAACCAATGCCTATATCCATTTTGCCCTTTTACGTCCCTGCCAGACAAAAGACATCATTGCTTTCCTCTCAACCCAACTATGTGCCTTTTGCTACCATCTAGTTATCACATGGAAGCAGGTCGAGAACGCAAAATTGGTTTCTGCACACATGAGATGAATCAGGTTAAATAACACCAAACCTTTCTTTTCGCTATTAGAATCCATCAAAGCTTACATTGTCTCTCCTTAGGGATCTTCTTCCAATTACAAATTTAGTACTTGCTTGGTATGACTTACAGAGTTTCACCACGTGGTTGTTACTTTCTGCTTCTGGTAATACACTCACACCCTAAATTTTCATATATTATAATTGAGCCTTGTACTTAAAAATGTTACAAACATATTCAGAAAAAATTCTTTTTTTATTATGTTTAAATCTGTATGCCCATAATCATATAAAACACTGGGTAAACAAAGTTTAAATTTCATATAATACCCAAACTACTGTCTGTGAGTTCCATTTTCTACTTATAAATTCATCCATTTGAAAATATTTATATTCGATCCAACAGAAATATCTTCCACTACTCTTACTGGAAAATACCAGGTAAAACTATGTACTCTCTCAAACATAATGTAAGTTTTTGTTACTATTAGCCTTCCACACAAAAATACACTACCTGGTGAATATTTCAATGTCAAAATTGAAACGTTCTCTCTTTCCAGTATTAATGAAAATGACAGTTGCACAGAGTCTTCAAATAGTACCTTCCAGACCATCAATCATAATTATCTTCGTAACACAGTCTTAACATCAGGATAAGATATTTTGTTTATGTTCCCATGTTGCTGGATTATTGTGTTTTTGTGAAATTGATTCATTTGGGTTATACAAGATTCTTGCATGACTTCATATCATTTTCATATACATGAAGAAGATCAAACATCACAACTCAAATGCAAGCAGTTGAACCAGTTTTGACTTTTAACAGGAAACACCTTGATGCCCTTCAGTCTTTGTGTTATGCAAAGAATGAAGAATATCTTGCCCGAAAGCTTGGGGACCATTAGCTGCAGTACAGACTGAAAGTCATAGCTCAGTGGTCTATAGCAACGATAATGATACTGTGCACATTCTTGCTCTCATAACTGACCATACAGGTGCCATAAGGTATGTGCACTCATGGTTCCTTCATTTCTACAGGCTAAGCTTTACCTTGCTGCATGGCAAAGAGTGTCTTTACTAAATCTGAGCCTGTCAGTTGCTTTTATCGGAGCTCCTGTAGTGTTAATCGTAGCATTCATCCACTAACAGAATCTTTTATTGCATATCTTAACCTTGCTATAGCAGATGTAATTTCAACACTCACTCTATGATCAAGATCAGGGCATCTAATTAAAGAACCAACTGTCTATGTTTCCGTGTTGCAGACCTAAGTGATGTGCTATGACAAAGTTACATTTTTGGTTCTTTGATATCCAACATGATATTATACCTTCTGGATTTATAAGGCTCTCTTACCATTTTGATGGAGCATGGCACATTTGGATAGTGTACTTTCTACCATGTTAGTGTCAGAAATGCTTTCCAAAGATTACAATAGTTCTTTCTTTTCCCATTATCAATGTTCAACAGCCAGAAGCATACAACTAGCATACATAATTACACTGCCTACTTCATCCTGCAACTATAATAACAGTGATCAAATTCAATGGTCACTGACACTTGTGTTCAATAGGAAAGTTGCTATTTTGTTGTGGACATGCTAACACTGGAGTATTCCCTAAAGCAAGCTTTAGAGATCAGAATGCCTGTTCACATTCCTTGCTCCAACCAAAGTATGTCTCAAATGTATTGAAAGTAGACAGTAGTGCTGCTGTCTTGGAGTAGTTAGCCATAAATGATCAGCAATATGATGCAAAACCAAAGAAATTGCAAACTTCTCCCTTGGTCACAGGTTGACGCCAGTCTCTCACATTTTATATCGTAGCAGAGTTTATAGAGACTCTATTTCTACTTACTATATAACCAAGAAATTTCATTTCTGTGTACATAAACACAAATTATTATTAGCCTTGGGTAGTTCTACTTTGCTTACTTCACTGATGATCATTCAAGCATAAAATTGAATAGCTAATCAACTATAATTACAAACACCAAACACTTGCTTACCTTGCAGTTCGACAAAGCATGGGGATCCCACTCATAAGTGACCCACGTTACCCCACCCAAAGTATATACTTTGTTCTGCTCTTCCAGTATGAGTTCTGCCATAAGTATCATTAGCATAGGCTGCTGTATGCAAGCCATAGGAGGTCCTGGATTCTTATGTCCTTTTGCTGAACACCAATGTGGTTACAGTGCAGTTCCAGAATGTGGAGGTGGCTTGTGTTAACCTTCAACATGGCTCGAGCTCAGTGTAGTGGAGGTACCTGAAATGATCTATCCAAGGAGCAGCCTCAGTTGCTACTGCTGCATGCTTCTTCTTCTTTGGCAACAAATTTGAAATTACCACTTTATACCTTACTGCAAAGGAAACTGCCTCTTTAAGGGTGATAATATCTCTCATACACCAGTGATGCCTCCTAATATTGCCTGAAGTTCCATCAATAAGCTTAACCATGTGTATGTCTTCACAATCTGCAAAAGCCATCACAAGATATGCTTTATCATGCAGACATTGCAGATTGTGTGTGTTAGCGGCCAAACTCTCAATGGTGCTTCTCTTCTAAGCCTTGAGCTTGAACCAATGAATTGTTCAATTTTTCACTGGGCCAAGCCATTTGTACAACTCAGCCTCTCTTAGCATTTAATGGAATCCAGGGTTACACAATACAATCTCAGGATCATATAATGAACTACACTTCTGAGAACAGCTTCTTCAGGTAGGTAACTGCTTCAGGAAACAATCTATGTTTTATTTGGCACACATCTGAACATTGGAGTGAAATCTTTATCTCACTCACTGTGACCTATGGTTGTGGCTAAAGACTCTCCCTTGTGGGTTCTTGGCCAATACCCGGCTGAGATGCTGTCAGCATCATAAGTATGGTGCAGTATGCATATTTAGGGACGCTGACCCTCTGATAAGTGAAAAGTAGTTTGTCCCTCGTCTAGGAACAAATGAGTTTATTATGGCAGCTTGTTCATCATCTCTGCATGACCCAAATTTCTTCACAATCCACGGTAATTCCGACAGAATGCCTCTACACTCAAAGAGGATCTTTACTGACCAACTGGCTGTGTTGATTAGCAATCACCATGGAATCTTATGAAGACTATCCCAAGTCACCATGGAAAGTAGTCCTAATTTTCAGCATCTCATGCAAACTGGTATTAACACTGGAAGATTGAGCTTGATTAGCAGCATAGGAGGTTTTTGACAATTGCTCAACCCCCTGGTCACAAGGCTGGATCAAAAACGTGAATACAGGTTTTAGAATACGTAGATAAGAGTTCTTATCCAAGAGATTGTACCACTTTCGCAGATCTCAGTCTCACCTCAGATACTGTTTCCTTTTCTTCTCTCTAGGTTTTCACAGTCTTTGAAATATCCATTGTGTTTCGATGAAATATAGAATCAAATAGTATCTAAAGACTACAAGTGGAAGACTGAAAAGTTTATCTGATTAAAACTCCAGAATAACAAATATTGTCAGAACAATAACATTGTAACTTAATAACTTCAGGTCCTCCAGTGGCACAGCGGTATGTCTGCGGACTTACAATCAGGTTTCGATACCCGTGGTGAACTGAGTACAGATAGCCCATTGTTTAGCTTTGTGCTTTACTTCAAACAAACAAATAACTTCAGTCTCTGCAATTCTTCTCTAAAGCTAGAGCCAATACATTAGTCTCTGAAACCACGATAGAAAGATATTCTAAAAGTTTGTATGCAGAGTTTAAATAAGTTAACCAAACGAAATAAAATATTTAACACAATTGTTCCTTAAAACAAGAGTACTTTATATTAATATGACAATAAATGAATCTCACAAAACTTAATTTAAAAGCATTTATTTCTTAGCTTATGGTTATATTTTCTGTAAACACAATAGGACATACAGCACAAGGTGAATATGAACTACTGCACTAGTCAGTCACCAAGGTGACTCTGACAAAAAACTACATTTGATTAGTATTATATTCAATCTTAACTTTTTCAGAACTTGCAAGAATGCTATCCCATCCACGTCATGAGGTAAGCCCCATTGTGGTAATTCAAAATTATAGCCACACACAATTATCTTATCTTTGCAAAAACGAAAGGTTCGTGGAGCTAATGCAGTAGGAAATGTACAATAATTTGTTGCAGATTAAACAAAAGAGACAAAACACATTATTGAAGTAAGAATAAAAAAACACACTTTATTCACATAACTAATGAAGAAGAAAAATGTTTAAAAAGTAAGCAAAGGTGATGTTCCAAGTGACAGGAAAATGCAGATGAAGTTAATGTAGATTACATTATCAGAAGATAAAAGTAAGGTAACAAGTACTGCCTTTCTGGAAAGTTGGAACGAATTTCTCTGAGACTGCCAAAACTGCCTAAATAATACATATTCTGTTTGCAGCTGACTAATCAGAAGAAGTATCTCTTCTCAAGGTGACAGTTGAAAGGTATCAAGAAAGACACGAAATGGTAGATAAGCTCCTGGACAGGTCAAGCTACAAAAAGTAACATCTCCGACTGAAATGTTGCACACTATTTCAATCAGATTTAGAATGCTCCAAAATTAGAACTTAATAAATTTTCAACATTTTGTTGGTCCAAAATTCATACTACGGGAGAGTTAGATATGTATTACTTGTATACCACACTATTAACAGAAAAAAGAAAAGTAGAACTTCCAGCTTTTCTATCTTTACACTTGAGCAGTACACTGTTAATACCTACTGAATGAGATATCCACCGAGCAGCCGAGATAGACAGGTTTTATGGAGCTAAACACCAGAAGGCAAGATTAAAGAGTTCAAGGTTGAGCATATTTTGTTGATGTGCTTTCAAAACAAAACAAAATCACTATACCTATAAAAAACATAAAAACACTACCTATCTGAAATATTTTAGAGTCTATCTATACACTTTGGTAATTCATACAATCTGACAACTGGCAGAAAACTAATTTTTAGTTTTTATTCTCTAATTTTGATAATATTTTTTTTGCACTATTCACCCAAACATAGAAAAATTAATGATAAATCTAAATTTGTGATGAACTTCATAGAAATTTGTGTTACCGAATAAAAATGAAACACTGTATAATTCATGAAACTATTACACTGGTGAAGAACTTCAGAAATGTCATTCGTTATCAGACTCTGTCGAAACTATTGCACTGGTGATGAACTTCAGAAATACTTGCAAAATACTCTGTCATATGGCTGTTATGTTGAAAGCATACCACTTCTTCCTGTTTTCTTCCATAATTTTCCTAGTGTAGAAAGACAACGGTCCAGTTGCACAGAAATCTATAGACGCTATGTTCAACGACTTGACCAGTATGTCTTCATATGTAATAATATAAATACTTATTTCATTCTTCAAGTGCTTGAGGTATGCGATGTCTGAGTTGATATGGAGCATGTGGATAGATTTTGACACTGACAGTTTCTTCGTGGATTTTCACCTGTTACAAGACGCCATACTTGCTTACCATCCAAAACGAGGCCTGTTACAGGTTTTTGTTTGAATGGTCTTGGTGCTCATAGGTGATTCATATTCCTTTGTTTATCAATACCATTGCGTACAAGATATCACCACCTTGGAAGTTATAAATTCCCTATCTAAACACACCTTTATGACCTGCGTTCATAAATAAGGCTGAATAAATAGGATTAGTAAACTCTAAAGTTTTGTGTTCAACTATAACACAGCCTTCTTTGAATAGATAGGATGAGTAAACTCAAAGTTTTGTGTTCAGTTTTCTTCAGAAGTTGATTTTACAAATACAATTCACTGGGCGAATCTGACATAGTAGCAAATATACATTTATTGGTCCAATTAAATTTCTCTACAACATTAATAAAATTTACTTAAAATCAGATAGATTTAAAAAGTTGTAACATTAAATGACATCAAATAATATACACGAGTTTTGTGAATCAAACAATACAGTGAGTTATACAGAACTTTTAAATTTTGTGAGTAAAATCATATACCGTATTTGACGGCATATAGGACGCACTTATTTCCCAAAATTTTGGCTAAAAAAATCGCCTTCCGCAGGCTAATCTTCTTCCTAACTCTCATTATCCTAGCATACGATCAGTACAGCATTCCAACTACGAAATAAGAGTGTAAATATTAAAGTGTATCCCCATTTTCTTACTGTGTTTATTTTATGTTCAAGTATTTTCTGCTTGTGTAATGTCCTGTTAGATTACTTTCACCAATATATGCTTAAATACACTAAACACTTTTTTTCCTGAATCTGACCTGCTGAAATGGGGGTGCGTCTTATATACCCATGCGTCCTATATGCCATCAAATACGGTAATTAATTGTTACTTTTTTATTTTTCCCCACTCTTACAGCGGGATCGCAAAGAAGAAAATATTATATATCTAGCTCCAGGTTGGTCTATAAAATGTTGTAAATTTATTGTGTCAGAAGTGTGCTTGGTTATAAAAATTTATACATTCTTACCGCAAAAGGTGTTGATACTTAAACTTTAAGGTGTTAATACTTAAACTTTTCTCAAACATCCTATTCTGCAAGTACCCAGAGATCTTTCATATGCGTGAGTCTAGTGTAACATATAGCTATAATGTGTGATATAGTTAAAATTTGAAGAGAAAATATCGTACAAGTCATTCGTACATCAAGATCGATTGAGGTATCAAAAAATTACCCATGTCTTCAGAGCGTTTAACATTATATTTTGCTTAGTAATGACCTTATCCCATTCCTGACACATTTTTGAGGTGACTATGCAGAAATAAGAACGCTTTCACTTCCTAACAGAGTTGTGTAAAGATGTTTCTAGAAATTAGTCACTATCTCATTGATTATTACCCCTTGCTTATATTTAGTACGCTCGCTGTCTCTTATCCCAAGAACCATGTCGGCGAAGTTTGATAAGATTTTTTCAAACTGAATTCAGTTATATTTGTTTTGTCACTGTTGTTTTTTAGGGGGGGGGGTCTTTTTTCTGAGTAATACATACAATAAATAAATCATATATGAAATGTTTCTTCACTTCATCGAATTTCCTAATTTTCCCTGGTTCCTGGGAATACAAAATGCTTGGTCACCAATTATAATCTCGTAACTTTAATTCACCTTACTTTGCATTTCGTTACTCATCAGAAAATAACCTAACTAACTCTTATTTTTTTCAGTTATGAACTTATTTTGTGATACATCGAAAGTTTGTTTTTCTGATATATTTTAATTTGTTACTCAAATACATTTCTCTTTTAAACATATTTTCTTCATTTCTTTAGCATGGATGGTAGGAAGCTGTTGCTTGGCTACCCTCCCTCTAGTCAGTAGTTCAAAATTCGGAACGACGGAAGATAGCCATAGTAGCTTTGTCATGAATACGAAATACAATTTTCTTAACTTTCATTACTAAGTCATTGGGAAAACAATATTTTACTTCGTCTGAAAAAGATTAAATTAATAAAAAGTTACAATATTACTTTTGTACCTGTAAGGAAACGAAATATTCAGTTATTTTAATTTGTGGTGTTTTTACTTGGGTTTTTAGGCATGCAGAACTCAAAGTCAAAGACCCAGTTCGCGTTCAGTAACTGGTTCATGAGATATATAGCAAGATAAGAAATTAACTTGACTTTTGTATTTTATATTTTATAAAAGTGTTCGCCACAGTATATTATTAATTCCCACGATTTCACGATGGCACACCTTGAATAGTTCTGGAATATTTACGAGAATCGTCACTATTATTTGTAAAGACACCCAGATATTCTTCATATCTCTGTGGGAACGCGCTTGGTGAATATGAAAGTATCACGAATACAATTATTTGAAAAAAATGAAAGTAATTTACAATAACGTTAACAGGTGCTGCCATCTCTAAGTACACTTTTCGTTTTTCAAACTACTCCACTCAGTTTCAACTTGTACTAAGTCAACACTTTATCGCTATAACATCTAAGGTATTATTATATGATCTATATTTTATTATTATAAAACAACATGTTCACCTCTATTAAGATGTTGAATTTTTTTGCTAACTCTTACACTGTTTACTAACTTAATGAACGGGTAATATTGTTTGATTTAGCCTAATGTTTAATTTAGGCAACCTCTAGAATTCCATTCCGAATTTGTAACTATTTTCTGATTAGTATTCAAACTTTTGTCTAAAATGTCGAAATTAAACCTCATTTTTAGTTATTAACCTGCATGGCACAGTGATACTTCAGTCTTTTCTTCCCTGCATACACCCAAGGCTAAATACATCACATGAACATAAAGAGTTTTGCAGTGTAACGACATCAGTTTCTTGATAATTTCTTACATGACTCATTTGTGTAAAGCTTTTAGCTGAAAGAAAGTGCGATAACTGATTTTAACTATGCAACTCATAATGGTTCCAGCTTCATAGTGTACCATAAATAAAATACAAAAGCAAATTTGTTCAATATTATCTCGCATATACATTATTGATTGCTGTGTGATGACATAACGCCAAAAATAAGACACATATTCCAGTATACAGAACGTTAAAATATGAACTAATACCTTATGATAACTTTAAAATATTGTTATGGAAATATATTGTTTTCGTCGAATAGAAATAGACGATGAGATATGGAATTTCAAGAGCTGCATGTATTATACATGTCAAATCATCGTCGTATTTTAAGCTTCACCTTCTTTAGCGACATTAATATAAACAGTATATTTCACTTTCACATTCTTTAAGGACTTCAATATATAAGTTTTAGGTCAGTTTCACCTTTTGTCGGGGCTTTAATATTGAACGTTAAGTTCACTTTCATCTGATTCAAGTACTTTAATATATACGCTTAAGGTCAGTTTCAACCTCCTTTGTGAACTTAATGTATAACGTTGAGTCTAGCTTCACCTTCTAAAGGGCCTCTAATATAGAAAATATAATTCAGTTTCACTTTCTTCAAGAACCTTAATTTACAAAGTTATTGTCACTTCAGTTTAATCTTATTCAGGACCTTAATATCCAGTTTTACCTTCTACGGGATAATTTAATTTCATATAAAACGTACAGTTTAGTTTCATCTTCTTCAATGGCCTTAATGTACAAAGTTTAAGTCAGTTGAAGTTAACCTTACTCAGAGACCTTAATATACAAATTTCAGTTTCACCTTCTTTAGAAATTTTATTTTATAAATTTAAGGTCAGTTTTATTTTCTTCAAAAACTTTAGTGTACAAATTTTCGTTTAGTTTTACCTTCTTCGGGAAAATTGATTTACAATTTCATTCGAAAACTTTTTTTTAACAAACTAATGATCTACTCCTGGTAAAATCGAATGGAAAAATTCGTTTTATAGCAATGATTCCTTGGGTCAGTTTTGTAAGGTTTATCAGGTTTTAAACTTCTGTACTACACGATCTTTATTTTTTTTAAGTTTCACTACTCCAAAGCTTACCATTTTTATCAGTTTGAAATGGCGAAATATCTTCAAAATATGTGCAAAACTTCATATTTAAAGTATATAAACCGTTAAAACGTTCCCTAGCTTAAAATTGTTTTCAAAAAATAGATCGAATATATATATATATTTTTTACTTTATAATAAGAAAATAGTATTTTTCGCCACAGTTTTAGAATACTGTTTATAAATGAGTACAATATATTTCTATCAGTATAAAATTTGGTATGCTATATATCATTATATGTTTCTCAGTCAAGTTACATTTAGACCAACCTAGTAGTAATAACCGATAACATCGTACATGAAGTACAATTTTCACTTTAAAATGCTGAATATGATATTATATTAAAGGACAATAAGGGACCTTTTTGTCCATCTAGGCCATCTTATTTGCTAAATTAAACTAAACACTAAAAAACTCAAAGCCAGCCCTTATCATTCAAACATTTATCAAGCTTCCCTTAAACTGACTGCATGTACCACATTTGAAGGCAACCCATTCCAAAGGCCAAACATCCTGTTACGAAAATAAAGATGTCTTAGCTGAAGATGACTCATACCCTGCCAAAATTTATATTTGTGCCGCTAGTGTTACCATTTTCAACATTAAATATGGAAAAAGATAATGCGTCAATGCTATAAATTCTCTTTAAAATCGTAAACACCTCAATCAGATTCCCTTCAAACTCTTCTTCTTTCAAGAGAAAACCTTTCCATCCCAAATATCATTCTAGTAGCCCTTCTCTGAACCCTTTCGAATAATTCAATGTCCTTTCTAATGTAAGGACCCTGATACTGAACACAGTGCTCCAAATGTTGCCTAACCAATGGCCTATACAATGACACTATATCTTCTTTAGACCTGTATTCAATTATTCAATGTATACAAACCAAAATCACATTTGCCCTACCACTAGCAATGGTATACAGCTTGGATGGCTTAAGAGACTGATGAACCAGAACACTGTTACCTGGTTGTAAGTTTTTCGATCTGACGAAGAGCACTAGCTCAGAACGTCACCCTTTTAAAATATAAATGCAAAAAAATTCGCGACTGTTTAACCATTTTTTTAAATTTCGATATATTTGTCGGTTACCTATATCTTACTGTTAAGGTTATACTCATCAAAATTATATTCATAATTAAAATTATGATATCCCACATGTATTACCTTGCATTTATTATAATTAAAAGTCATCTACAAATTATTTGCCCAACTCACTAACTAATCAAACTCCGTTTGTAAAGCAGTAGCATCCTCCTTCATAGTCACCAACACCAAAAATCTTAATGATATCATCAAATTTATATGATCTATTTACCGTTCCTTCATCTATGCCAATGGTGTACATCAAAAGGAACAAAGGTCCTACCACTGAGCCCCGAGGGATTCTACTCATGACATTACTCCACTTTGACAGAACTCCATTCATAGCAACCCTCTGCTTTCTTCCACCTAACCAATTTTCTATCCAATGAGCCAATTTATCCCCCAGACCTACAGCAATAATTTTTTTTGGCAAGCCTTTTATGTGACATCCTGTCAAATGCTTTTTGAAAATCCAGAGACACCAAATCCATAACCTCATCTTTACAAGCAATAACCTCTTCAAAGAATGTCAAAAGTTTAGTAAGGCAAGGATTTCCCACCGCTGATGTAAGACTAATAGACCTGAAATTACTGGGACAATTCTTATCACATTCCTTGAAAAGGGAAGTAAAATTAGACAACTTCGAATCCTCTGGCACCTGCGAACTATTCAAGGACTTAGAAAAATAGTACCAAGTAGCTCATATAGCCAATCCTTAAACTCTTGAGCTGTTACGTCTCCGTTTGTTAATTGATTTTCCCCTAACTTCGTACCGACGAAACTTAAGCGACACAAGCCTTTACTTAATAAAACTGGTTTA
>NW_013672549.1:28265-30858 GCF_000517525.1 Limulus polyphemus
GTACCAAGTAGCTCATATAGCCAATCCTTAAACTATTGAGCAAATAATAGCTGGCTCAGGAGTTTCACCATTCTTTAAACTTCCCAGTTTTTCGTTTTCTGAACAAGCTCGGAATTATTGTGATCATCATAGTCAGTCTTGTTTCCATCTAGTAACTGTTTAAGATGATGAATATTACTCAAATCTTCATCAGTAAAAACCAAAGAAAAAGTAGAATAACCCAGCCATCCAATAATCACCAGATGTTATGTGCCTATATCATCCCTCAAAGACCCTACTCCCATCATATTTTGCTTACCCTAAAGAAATCCTTACTATTATTTTTTACATTTTCAGCCAACACTTTTTTGATTTATTAATTTCTCATTTGACCAACTCTCTTGATCTTCTATAATCCTCCAAATGTTTCATCATTGTAGTCAATTTAAACTTCTTATATTCATAATGCTTTTCTTTAATCACATCCTTTATATCCTTTGTGAACCAACCTGTCCTTTTATTTGCAACCACCAAGTTTGGCTATAAGAAACATGCCTACCTTTAATATTTACGAATTTACTTAGATTTTTTCCACATTTGATCAGTATTTCTAACTAATTTAATTGCCCAAAACATAGAAGATAATTCTTTTCTCATCCCTTCAAAATTTGCTTTTTTTTTAAATTTGGAACCAAAATCTCATCATTCCTTATCTTCATGTGCAACAAAATATCAAATATAATTGAGGAATTATCATTTGCACCCAGATATTCCCCAGTCTCTGCCCTATCAACTATTTATTTATTAGAAGTTAATAATCAATCTAAAAATAGCATTGTTCCTATAAAGTTCATTCACCAATTGGTGAAGAAAACCATCTTGAACAGTTTATAAAGACTGTCTCCCTCACGATTTGACTCTCTATGCTTAAATTCTCCCATAATCATAACCTCATTAACAGTCAAATTCTTTATCTTACTCCAGAGTTTATCATTAATTTTGTCTGGTGATCTGCAACAAATTCCAACTCTAATTTTTCTTCCCTTATAATCAACCTCATTGCTATTAACTTCGATATAATTAAATAGAACAGGCCGTAACTGACATTTTACGTATTAAATCACTTTTATCCCTTTTTTTACACTCTATTCCTAATAAACCTATAACCTCGTATTTAAAAAAACATCCTGTCACCAAAATTGTCTACATTCAGCCAGGTTTCAGTTACTCCAATTATATCAAAATTATCTTTTCCAACCAGCGCTGTAAAATCATCCATTTTATTTCTTATACTTTATAACATTACAATAATAGTTTAGCCTACCATTAGAACTACCTTTGTATCACACTATACTCCTTGCTACATCTTAATTTTTTCATTATTCTAGCCATCCTCACTGTCTAACCTTGCTTAAAGTTGCCCTTACAGTTTAATTAATAGCTCTTTTTCAACAAACCAGCTCTTATTCTATTTAAATGTAAACCATCCGTTTCAAAAAGCTTTCTTTTTCAACTGAACTGATCCCACAAATTGAACCTGCTTATCCTTATATTGAACTAAGCCTAGTATTCAACTCTAGTCACTATCCCTGGCAGAATTAAGTTATCATTTGAATCATTTTATGATTACAAGATTACCTAAGGCATGTAACCCTACCCTGCTATGTTTGTTCGTTTCCATTTTAAATCTTACATCTCGAGTTCAAATAGCAATCAACTTTCAAGCGAATATCCTATCTAATCACATTCTACGCACGGGTTTCGCAGAACGCTACTCAACTCTTCGTAGTTAGTGTAATCTGGAATGAGTGTTGTTCCGCAAGCCGTGAGAAGAAAAACTTGGATAAAAATTAATAAAGACTAAATTGACACGTCTAAATGAAAACTTTTTCTAGTTTATTTTGTGCGACGTTTGTACGAACGCCCTTCGTCATGCAGTAAAGACCGTATTACAATAGAATTAGGCTAATGAGCCACATTCATTGTAACACAATATTTAAAAATGTATTAATACATTTATATTACAAAATTCCATGCAACGTTTACAAGTTTAAATATTGGTGTTGCATTTCAGTAAGATTGGTTAAAAATGTCTAATCAATGTCATTACCCCCAAAAAGAATTATTTAGTCATTAGTTTAAAATACAACTGTGAAGAAATTACACAACTTTTAAGTAGAGTGGGTACTCAAAAGTTAATTTATTTTTAAGGGAGCTAGATATAGGAATGCTATAATTTCAACCATATATTTGTTTGGTTCATTATAAGTACTAATATTCCATGGACACAACTTTCATGTTCATTAACTCCTTAAGCATAATTGTTTTTCATCCAATTTATTATGTTAGTAAACTTTACAAATCACTTGTTTAATACAATATCAGTTTTTCGTAAATACGATATTTATTAAAATTTATTGTCTACTTAATTCATGGTTTGTTAGAATACATCTGTAACAAATTCAAGGACGTAAACAGTACCAAAATAAAACTGCTTCGTGTAATACTTATTCCAAACAAGAATGATTTTACAAATATTTAAAAAACAAATATATATATATATATATATATATATATATATATATATATATATATATAATAAAAAACTTAAAAA
>NW_013672549.1:30979-40557 GCF_000517525.1 Limulus polyphemus
AATAATATAATAATTAAATAATATATATATATATATATATATATATATATATATATATATATAGATTGAAAAAAACAAAAACTTTATTTTCACTCTGGACAAATTTCTATTTAAATACATAAATACAACCAGCAGGCAGGCTGAAGCCGTAAGATACTAACACGTGACAATTTGTACTGAGATCAAGGGATCGTGCTGGCCTGACGACACAAACTAATGTTGTAAGTTTGGATCTAAGCTAGCTGACATAGATCAGTCAATAATTTTTCTTTTACTTGCTACATATTGTAAAATGTTCTGAAGTTCCTGAGCACTGTTTCATACAATCACGTTATAATTAATTGATGATCGTTAACAAACCAATGACAAAATTGTACATTGAGATCTAATTCACATACAATAAAATAATAAACAAACCTCATATACAAATTTACCTCATCTAACATAAAATGTAAAGAAAAATTTTTCATACAAAAGCTCTTAGGTGATACTTTGGTTTGCACAGTTATAAAAATGTGTTTATATCTCACATGATCGGCAGTGAATTGGTCATTGAACGTGGTAATAAGCTTTCCTCTACTGGTTTTAGCTTGATGGATGCATGGTTAACAAAAAAGTAGTTTCAAACGAAACAACATATTTTGATATGCATGTTCTTTACTGAAACAAGTGTTTCTTGAGAATCAAGTAGTTTAAAAATTATTTGGCTTCCGCAAAAGAGTAATTTGTAATTTCTATCTTAAAATCAAATATCTGATTTTTGATAATTATATATAAATATATGAACAGAGCAATTGTATTTCATGATGCACAACAAATAAGAAAATGAGGTTCAATAAAAAACACCAAGACAAATGTATCTTATGTACAATGTGTTATTTTATATATTTACATTATAATAAAAATCAACTGTTAATGGTACAACTTCAAGAGTATCTAACTGGGTGGCTCAAGCCACAACCAAAGTTTTAAACCAGCAGAGGAACAATGGTTAAAAACTTCACAGTTCAAGTTTCAAACAACACAGCTTTCAAAATTCTTAATGGTTTTAGTGTGCAAAATGGATGAGCTTAATTGATGACTATGATTTGAAAAATGGCAGTTTCCAGCTATGGCAAAAATATGTTATCAAGGATGGTTGCATAGTTTGGTGAGCAAAAATTCCAAACTTACAAGATGACCAGAACATTCTTCACTAACTAAGCCCAAAACTCTGGTTTCTACACTCTGTAAATTAAGTACAACTTTCTCAAATAATTGAAGTAATTAACCCTGAAAAGCAGCTAGCCTTACAGGATTCCTAAGGTCACATCCCAAAATTATCCCTTTTTTTTTTTTGGCACACACACTACTGCAAATCCACTAAGACAGAAAGTAAAAATAAGCTGTTCTATCATAAAACATATGTTTAAATAATGGAATACTTTACAGACATCTGATCTAATTCACCCGTCTGTTTACCATATGTGGCAGTGGTAATCCTGTATATATATATTATATTCACCCTGAAAACATAACCTTCATAATAGTTATGGAAATTAAATTTCTGATGCAGTGATTAAAATCAATAGATATTACTTCTTTACCCTCTACTAAGTTTTGTCTAAAACATCCAAGTTAAAGGCCTAAGTGAATGAAAATCAAGTATGTTGCTTCAAGCCAGTGTAGTCATTGATTAAAACCCCTTCAAAACTCTCAAAAGACGATTGTTTACATGAATCCTCCTATTAACATGGCACAAACCTATCTTTAAAAAATTTTGAATTAATTAATTTTCTGATTTATATTTTATTTTTGATATGAATTTTACTTATTCAATACTGAACTTCCCTTTTTATCACATGAAAGTTCAAAAACAATACAGATGCTTCTTATCTGAGGATCCTTGTGTAAACCCAATATAATTACACTTTGTTGCTGCTTTTTACAACAAAACAAAACTTCACCATCAGCAGACCAAAATCTTCAGAAACAGCTACTTTAGTTTCCTTCAACTGATTGCTATTTATCATAACACCATGTCACAATCAGCAAACTTGCACTTAATGTAATTCTGACAGACAATGTATATATTCATTTATGTTTATATATATATATATATATATGATAGAGTTTGGTCATCCAACTTAACCTGGAAAATTTCTTCAGACCTTGGTGATTATAATGGTTCCATTATTTGTGGTTTCAGAGACCATTCTCTGCATTTAGTATTGGATTTTGGGCTTTAAATTTTTAATACAGGAACTCTTCCATGTCTTTATCAACTAGTCTTAAATCTTGTCTTCTGTTGTATTCCAGTATATTCACAGTTCTTCAAGTGGCTCAACTAGTACCAAAGCTGTCATAACTTTATACTTACATATACTGTAGATGAAAACCAGCCTCAGTCAGATAGAAAAAACAAAGGGAAAAAAAGTGGCTTCAAAAATTTGCAAAGACATTATTACTAGATTTCTTGTTTCTGTAGACAGAAATATTAACAACTGAAAAGCTTTCAAACAGCAAGCAAGCAGAGTAATATTGGTGCATTCAAATGAGTATCAGTCCTTGCAAACTTTTAGTGCATTTTCAATTCTTACAATTTCCAGACTGTCATGCATAACTAGTGGAAGCAGAAGGGAGCTGAAACAGAGAAATAAAAATTGAAATAAATCATACTTTTATTAGAGTTTAAAAACAAAATCTACTCTTAACAAATATAATAAAAACTAATTTTTTTTTTTTTTTTTTTAAATTGCAATGATTTATTAATCACAAGCTCAGTAATAAATCCAAAAATGTTATTAATCAAAGAATAAGCTTATTCTGGTGAATAGGAACAAAATATACAAAAATTTGTATTTCAGATGCAACACAATTTTTTCTTAATGTTAACCATTACTTGATGCTTACAAGTGGTGTAGGAAGGAGTTGTAAAGTGGGGTTGCTTAGCTAGATATGCAGATTTTACAATGAGGAATTGAAAGTATAAGGAGTTGCTAAAAGCTAATATGCTAACATAATTTACAGTTGCTATACAAGTCAAATATGTAAAAGTGGAAGTACTGTTACACCCTCTGTCCTGACGTCTCTGCTTACATTTATACAATGACTCAGTGAATAGGATAATCTGTGGGGTAAATAGGGAAAAAAGAATCAGATTGTGTTACCCAGGGGAACAGGTGGAGGATATAACTAACAGAGCAGGAGATATAATAAAGAGGGCTAGCAGAGATGCAGTTTTTGTGGTGTATGTAGGGGCTAATGATGTAGGGAAAGGTAGGTCAGAAGAACTAATTAATAAGTACAAGAGGTTGATAAAGGCATTTAAAGAAAAGGGATATAAATTAATTTTGTCAGGGATACTGCTCAGAATTAACTGTGGAGATGAAGTTATAAGTAGATCACTAGGGTTAATTGCTAAGCTTAGGTTAGTATGTAATAATGAGCAGATTGGCTGGTTGGATTTGTGGGATTAGTTCAGTGGAAGAAGGGAGCTTTTTTGGAATGGATGGTTTACATTTAAATACGGTAGGGGCTGGCTTGTTTGCTACGACTATTAAATCAGCTGTAAGGGATGTTTTAAACTAGGACTAGACAGTGATGAGGGTGAGGAAAAATTAAATGCAAAAAAGAATAAGAGGCGGAGAAAAGTTTAGCTTAAGAAATGAGTATAGAAGTAGATATAAGGGTAGGTTTAATTATTATTGTAATGCTAGAAGTATAAAAAATAAAATAGATAACATTAGAGCACTGGAGGACGTCAGGAGGATTTTGACAAAATGGGAATAACTGAAATATTGTTAAATGTAGATGATTTTGATGACAGAAATTTATTTGGAATACAATGTTAAAGGCTATCTAACAGGGATAGAGTATCAAAAATAGGGAATGGCTTTTTATGCAAAATGTGAGTTACATCCTGTTGAAGTTGAAGATATCAAAGTTAATAGCAAGGAGATTTAATCCATTTGGGTTTCTATAAGTGGATATAAAGGGAAAAGGTTTTTAGTGGGAATTTGTTACAGCCCACCAAATGATACTGATGAAATTAGTGAGAATCTTTACAATGAGATTAAGATTTCAGCTGCTAATGAAGTCATAATTATGGGTGATTTTAAATTCAGGCATATAGATTGAGAAATGCTAGAGTCAAACCATGAGGGAGAAAGGTTTTTGGAAACTGTTCAAGATAGCTTTATTCAACAATTAGTCAAGGAACCTACTAGAAATAATGCTATTTTAGAGTTATTTTAACTTCAAATATAGAAACCATAGATTGGGTGGAAATTGGTGAACATCTGGGTGCAAGTGATCATTGCTCTATTAGGTTCAATGTTTTGTTGCATATAGAGATAAGGAATAATGATATTTTGGTTACAAATTTCAAAAAGCATATTTTGAGGGGATGCGACAAGAATTATTTGTTGTGAATTGGGCAGCTGAATTGTTTATAGACACTGATAAGATGTGGAAAATTTTTAAATATTCAAGGTAAGCATATTCCTTATAGAAAGAAAAGGGTAGCTGCAAGTAAAAAACCAGATTGGTTCACAAAGAGTTTAAGAGATAAAATGAAAGAAAAGCATAAAAAAATCTAAGAAATTTAAATTGACTGGTATGACAAGAGATTTAAAAGATTATAGAAGATCAAGAAAGTTGGTGAAACAGGAAATTAGAAAAGTTTGGCCAAAAATGTAAAAATTAAAATAAGGATTTCTTTAAATACATTAAGGGTAAACAAAATGTTAGGATGGGGTTAGGACCATTGAAGGATGATAGAGGTAGGCTTGTATCTGATGATTATGAGATGGCTAGGTTATTATATTTTGCTTTTTCTTTGGTTTTTACTAATGAAGATTTAAGCAGTATTACACATCTTGAACAGCTGATAGATTGAAACAAGATCGACCAAGATGACTGCATTAATTATGAGTTGATTAAGAAAAAATTGGGAAGTTTAAAGAACCAGATAATATTCCCCCAAGGGTTTTGAAGGAGGTTAAAGATTGGATATGTGAGCCACTTGCTACTATTTTTTTTGTTAGTCCTTGAATAGTGGGCATGTACCAGATGACTGGAAGTTAGCTAATGTAATTCCTCTTTTCAAGGGAGGTGATAACAATTGGCCCAGTAATTATATACTCATTAGTCTTACATCAGTTGTGGGAAAAGTTCTGGAAAGTCCAATAAAAGATGCTGTGCAAAGTCATTTAAAAAAGTTCAGAATTTTATTGGATAGTAAACATGGTTTCACCAAGAGAAAATCTTGCTTTACAAATCTTTTACATTCTTTGAAAAGGTTATGCTTACATATATGAGGGTAAGAGTGTAGATTTGGTGTATCTGGATTTTCAGATAGCATTTGACAAGGGGCAAAATAAAAGGTTTGTAAAAAAAATATCTATAGGTGTGGGGGATAAGTTAGAAAATTGGATAGAAGAGTGGCAGAGGGTTGTTACAAATGGAGTTCAGTCAAACTGGATTAAGGTTACAAGTGGGGTACCTCAGGGCTCAATCTTAGGACTTTTTTGATTTACATCAATGACAAAGATGAAAGAATTGTCAATAAGTTACTTAAATTTACTGATGATATTAAGGTCTTGGGTGTTGCTAGCTGTGAAGAGGATACTGATGATTTACAAAAGGATTTAGATCATATAGTGAGTTGGGCAAATAATTGGCAGATGGGTTTTAATTGTAATAAATGCAAGATAATGCATGTGGGTTATCATAATTTAAATTATAAATATAATTTGGATGGTAATAATAAAGCCATCCAAGCAGTGTGCTGTTGCTAGTGGTAGGGAAAATAGGATTTTAGGTTGTATCTACAGAAATATTGAATACAAGTCTAAAGAGGTTATAATTTCATTGTATAGGTCACTGGTTAGGCCACATATGGAATATTGTGTTCAGCCTTGGGCTCCTTACCTTAGGAAAGACATTGAGTTGTTGGAAAGGGTTCAGAGATTGTTACTAGAATGGGATAGAACGGTTGTCATACGAGGAGAGTTTGAAATCTCTGAAATTGTTTTCTTTTGAAAAAAGAAGAGTTGGGGGGGGGGTCTGACTGAGGTGCTTAAGATTGTAAAGGAAATAGATAGTGTTGATGCATTTTCGTTTTTCATACTGAACAGTGAGAATAGTATGGATTAGGAGACACAAATATAAGTTTTGGCAAGGTAATAGTGGGTTGCCTTCAGATGTTGTGGTGGCAGTAAATTTAAGCAAGTTTTAAGAAAGAGCTTGATAAGTATATGAATGATAAGAACTGGCTTTAAGGGTTTTTTTTTAATTTACTTATTTATTTATTCATAGTTTTAGTTTAGAGGATAGAACAATAGGTCCCATCTTGTCCCAAAATCATTAGTGGTGTACACACACAAATATATATATTGGTTAATATTGCTAAACATCAGAAAAAAATATTAATTTACTTTGGAATACTTAAAGTTTAATATGAATATTATAACTACTCAGATTACTCACTGGATGTAAAACAAAACTATCATAAGTATCCATGAGATCTTCCATTGTGTATTCCTCCAAAACTACGAACTCTTCCAATATTGAACTCTCTTTCATTGCACAGTCTAGACAATAAACTGTGTGCTTTTTTTCCACTTCTTTAACAAACAGTATGTTGAAAACCTCAAGCTGCAATAGTCAATAACATTCTTTATAAAACACATCAAAAGCTTTAAGGTAAAACAAATTACAAACTGTTTTATTTCCTTTATAAATAAATAAAGTGTGACACTGTTCTTGTAGAATCAAGATGTGTTTCAAAAAAAATAATTTTTACTAGTTTTCACTCAAAGACTAGGGAAGCTAATGTACAAAATATCACCTAAAAACAATTGAGTAAAATCAGTTACACTTTTGACTCGAAAATGAAGTATTGATGGGTTTACAAATGTCGAACAAATTTGTTTTCTATACTGTTTCTTTCAATCTAAGTGCTTTTTCTAGAACAGTGTCATATAATCACATCTATAATGCCACAAATTACCTCACAATTTCCACAGTAATGGGCAGTTTCATTTTTTCCTCTGCCATGCCACCTAATGTCCTTATTAAGAGTTTTCATCAAATCTATGGAAAGTTGACACATCTGCAATGTCTTCATCAAGCAGTATCTGGTAAATACATATTGAAATATTTTTATAAGTTAATAATCAATATTTTTATAGTATAACATGATTTTATTTAATGATCATGAACTGGATTTTTAAATATAAAAGATTGCCTAAATTATCTATCAAAGAAAATCAAATATCTCGTTTTAGCTAACTATATATTTAGTTTCAGAGTATCCATATTGAGTTGACTAGGAAATGGGCAGCAACTGCCTATTAGAGAAACTAGTAGAAACATATTGGTGACTATACAATCAACTTATGCAGCTCAAGTGTAGAGGACAATGCTTCGAAAGTCCTTTAAGACAACTGATATTGTTTACATAATAAATTGTCTGAAATAACTATAAAAGTTTCTACTAAAAATAAAATATGTTTCAAGAAATAATTTTAATGCACATTGTTTATTCATTTTTATATTTCATTTCTATCAGTGACTAGTTTTATTTTCAGACTGTCAGATAAGGTAAAGACTGTCTACTTAACTAAATGATAGCTAACAATAAAACTGAAATAGTTGCATATTGCCTCACATATTAAGCAGTCATATTTCAATCTAATTTCTTGACTAGCCAAATTTTCTCACTATAACAAAGCATTAAAATCACATTAGTCCCTGATGTTCTCAAAGTAGACAAATTAATCTTTTCTCTTAACCATGCCAGGTATGGTACATTTGTGGTTGCAGACATATTATTTACATACCACATATAGCCATGAATATTCCAGGTATTCTATTTGGTAATAGGTATAAAAAAAAATTCAACTGTTGTGTGCATACTCATATTGAAGCTATGCTATATTTGTTTTTGTTATCATTTTTTTAGTTCAAAGCTACACTATAGGTTGTCTGTGCTCTGTTCCCCAGGTGAAATCAAACCCTGTATTTTAGTATTGTAAGTCCATAAGCTTACTGTTGACCCACTAGGGGATTATGTTATAATAAAAGTTTAATCAACTACAAAATACTAAAGAAAACATACTTAATCAACTCATAAAGTTTCTGATCTGACACTTTGATGTTTCTAGCCAAGTTCCATGTCAGGTGAGCCATTGGGACAATGGACTTGTATTTTTCTACTTTATTCCACTCATATCTCTCAATAGCTAGACGATACTGGCTTGCTGTTAATGGGCCAACATTCCAGGCAATATTATTGCACCAACCCTAAAACAAATAATAAACCATGAATTAATATTATAAGAATAAACTTTTATCAATACTTGTTCAATTTCAACTTCTTTGAAAGTTAATATAAAGACAGCATGCTTTTTCTTTAATTGCTTCATTAGAAAATGCATGACACAAATTTACCATGACATACTATAACTGAATTAGTTGGTTACATGGAGAAACTTGTTTATCCACCTAGACATGAATAAACAAATTTATTTTACATATTTAGCACAAAGCTCACATATATGTATTATAAAAAATGGAATACAACCACAAACATCAAAATCTTTGTGCATAGTTGAGTTTGTTATAGTAAAACGAATTTGAATATACAAGTCAGTAACCACAGCTAATATAAAATTGCTGTGGAATAGTATTCTGACACTGTTTAGCACCTAAAAAATTGTCCGCTTTTTGGAAGGGAATGTAACAGCCCTTTCAGACACTAAATATTCATACACTCCAACAAAGATATTGTTACGTCTCCGTTTGTTAATTGATTTTCCGTAACTTCGTTCCGACGAAACTTTAGCGACACAAGTCCTTACTTAATAAAACTGGTTTATTCTTTCAGAATACAACTCTACGATACACTTATTTTCAACAATCGCTCTATAACAAACGCTATATCAACGAACGTCAACAATACTTCTGACTGCAGTTCAATTACTCACTATCTACACACACACATTATTATTCCGTCACGTTGTCACCCTCTTTTATATACCAGACTACCCCATATCTAGCAAATGCTAGAGCATTCGCCAAGGTACAGGATAGTTCTAGAAACGTGGCGTCACACAAGTCATGTGACTCGCTGATGCAACAATATGTTCAGATTGGAGATTTAGAAGTTCTAAGATAGGTATATCCCTTGTTATCAACCCTTTCAAGATGGGTCACAGGTGAAAGGCTACGTCACCTCGTCTATTGACTCGCATTCAGAATTTTATTGAACTACTATTTCATGAATTTATGTCTTTAGTCCGCTTGAAATTTCACATTTTTTAGACTAAAAATACATCTTGGTTACTAAGCTTTTTAAATTTTAGTGGAATTCTATGGTATTAATGTAATAATTTATGATTTTTTAGTTATTCAAATGTATATATAAAACCTAAAAAATATTTTGCTTCATATCCTCCATGTGCAATTTTTTTAAAGGCTTAGCAACCTACGTCAAGCAGCAACAGAGTACAAAAAGTCGTAACTAGAAGAGATAACTGTTTGCTTTTCTTCTTTATTTACTGTTCTATGTTTTAGGAAAAATATCTTTAAGG
>NW_013672550.1:0-4814 GCF_000517525.1 Limulus polyphemus
TTCTCGTTCTTCTTGTTTCTTTTCTTTTTACCTCTAACAACTGTTGTAATTTCTCTTCTCGTTCTTCTTGTTTCTTTTCTCGTTCTTCTTGTTTCTTTTCTTTTTCCTCTAACAACTGTTGTAATTTCACTTCTCGTTCTTCTTGTTTCTTTTCTTGTTTTTGTATTGCTGCCATCAAGTCTGCTAAACTGTAGTTTGATTTTCCGCCTCTCGTTTCCATATTTTTCATCCCACTTCTGACACCAATTTGTTATGTCTCCGTTTCGTTATTTAACTTTCCGTAACTGCGTTCCGACGAAACTTTAGCGACACAAGTCCTTTCTTAATAAAACTGGTTTATTCTTTCCGAATATAACTTTACCGATACACTTATTTTCAACAGTCGCTCTATAATAAACGCTATAACGATGAACTTCAACAATACGTCTCTCTCTGACTGCAGTTCAATTACTCACTACCTACACACATTCCTGTCCCGTCACGTAGTCACCCTCTTTTATATACCAGACTATCCTGTATCTAGTAAATGCTAGAGCATTCGCCAAGGTACAGGATAGTTCTAGAAACGTGGCGTCACACTAGTCATGTGACTTCACTGACGCAACAATAATTTTAATGTTTTTCCGGCCAAGTTACACGGGATTTGGTACAAAGATATTTTTTTACAGATCCCATACATAAACTTATAAATGTGGGATATTCCCATTATTGGTCATTTTTCGGGGTCAAAAGGTTAAATAAACGCATAATTTTACGAGTTTTGGTCAATTACTAAGCCATATTTCGACCAATTTACGTGGGATTTGGTACAAAGATACCATCTTGTATGTCCCAAGTAGTGGTATAAACGGTTTCCGACTTTTATGTGTATTTCACGATTTTTATGGTGTCAAAATGTTGAGATCGCGTGGCGGAGACATGTTCCATTCACTCATGAATGTTGGCCTCTTTGATTAATCTTAGGTATTTATACTGGCTCGAGTCCGAACAATTACAGTCATTATAGAAATTTATTGGCTCTCCTAAGTATAAAAGATGGAGCTAAGCCTCTTATTTCTCTGAATATTCAACTATTTTCATAAAATCGAAGAACGAGAAACGTAACTTAAACCGTACAGTTTTTAATTTCTACCTACTTGAAGAAAAAAAATAGAAGAAAACAGGAGATAATTTGTATCTTCTTTATTGAAATTATACTTATAAAACTATGTTAACATTCGTTGTTTTACATTACCTTATACCGATATTTAACTTGAATATTTCTATCGCCATATAATCGGAGATAGGCGGAATGTAATAACTGAATTATTCGGGTTAATAATAAATATTGTCCTTCGATAATTTGGCCATAGCTAAAATAATTTCAAAATTATTGGAATCTAATTTTTACTGCTCTCATTTAGCAGGATATTAATTTCAAATCCGTCTTGTATGAAATGTTCTTTATTATGTCATAGTATTCAGGTCAGATTTTTTTTTCAATTAAGTAAGATATCAGAAACCAAAAAATATCAAACCTTGGATCCTTACTGAAGAGCCACTATCGAAAGTATTATTTTTGGTTTGTACAGTGTGTTTCTCAATAAACTCTCAATTTTATTAAAAAACACACAAATAAAACAACAAAAGAAACAGAGGAAGACGAGATTACTTTTAAAAACTAAAAAAAATTAAATGTAAAAAGGACATGATTTATAAAAATGTATGTGACAGTTTCCACAAACTTGAAATATTCTACAAGGATAGAAGACTAATTGAAGTTAAAATTTTACAAAATTATGTTTTAGCACATTAACTTACAACAGATGAGTCACTAGACAATATTCACAACATAATCTTCCCCCAGAAAACACAATGTTTTAAGAAGGTAATAATATGATCGCAAAAACTGCATAAGCAACAAACTTTTTTGTATTAAGCAGTTTATTTGAACTATCACCACGTTATTTTAGGTTTCTTTAATTTTGTGCACTAAAAAATATAAAATAACGTGGTGATAGTCCAAATAAATTACTTCATACAAATATGAATACTCACGTTAAAAGCCTGGGGAGTAACAAACTTTATGTTTTGAATATATTTTAAGATTACTAGTAAATCATAAAAATATCTTTTGTAAAGAAGTATGTTTTATCATAGTGTGGTTTCTATTAAATCAATCATAATTAGAAAAGATAATCCCATTATTCAAAGAGGACTGGACATCCTGATCCCTGATCTTTCCTTACGATAGGTATAATAGTGATATGTCGTAATATGGACGATATGACCTTTCATTGGCGTGGTCCACCAGTTATTTCTGGTTTTAAAAAGGCCTGTGGATAAGTGTCTTTTGTGTTTTTGGACGAAACATCAATATTCTAATTTTAACAAGAAACAAACATGACAGAAAGCCACACCAAATGTTCTTGACAAAAATTGAATACACACGATTGGGTAGCCTCTATATTTTTAAAACAGACTACATAAAGCTACAGAATGGGCTATCTGTGTTGTGTACACTATGGATATCCCATTCCAGTTTTTTGCATTGTCAGCACGCAGACTTGCCGCTGAGCCACTTTGAAGGAGGGAATACCTTTTTGAAAATTCAATTTACTGAGAAATTTAGAAAGGAGGTGTAAAAATTATGATTTAATTGTAATCCCCTCTGCACTTAATATTGTAAAGTGTAACCAATTATTACAATGGTTTGAATATTAGGCTATACAAAATTTCAACATTGTAAAAACATTGATTTTATATAAAACAATAGGAAAATAAGAAACTCTCAGGCTATAGAAATTGTGCTAGAGCAAACTCCGCTTTTTACAGAAATCTTTTAATTAATCATTTACATATTTCAACTCTGAAGGGTGTAAAACAACCATAATTTAAGTTACGACAAAACCAAACCAATATTCACAAATCTACGTAGCAAAGTGTAGCCCACACTCTTAAGATATCGATATTCAGTTTGATATTCCTTGTTTGCCACTGAAAAAGAAAGGTCCACCTTTCGTAAGTGCTCGGATTATAGGGTTTTTATCGTTTGATATTCAGTAAATTACATGTATAGTAATAATGTGTTGTGATGATCTAACGATTAAAGTTGATTGAAAGCTAAGTTTGCGAAATTCGTTTTTTCTTTTTCTCATTTGAAGTCCAATTAATATTAATTTTATTTATTTCAACTATTCTAATTAATTTCCAGTGATTTTAAGAATATAATTCCATACTAAATTATTAGTACTCCGATGGGCCAGCGGCAAGTTTACGAACTTTCAACGCTAAAAATTCGCGGTTCGATTCCCCGCGATAGACATTGTAGAAACAGTTTATTGGGTAACATTCTATTGAGAAAACAATTAAATTATTACAACGCTAAAATCAGGGATTCGATTCCCCTCGGTGGACACAACAGATGGCCCGGTGCGGCTTTGCTATAAAAAAAACAAAACACAAAAAGCGAGTAAATTATTAAATACCAAATAATTTGACATTGTAAGTTTGTTTGTTTTGTTTTGTTCTTAATTATGCACAAAGCTACACAAGGGCTATCTGTGCTCTGCTCACCACGGGTATCGAAACCCGGTTTCTAGCGTTGTAAGTCCGCAGACATACCGCTGTGCCACTGGGGGGCGACATTGTAAGACAGTCAACTATTTACCCTCTGCTCGACACTGTAGCAGCAGTTCAAAAATAAAAAAATGAAGATTAACATTCTTTTAGCGTTACCGCTTTTCAAACTCGTAACTGTAGCAATCAAATAAAACCAATGTAAGCCAAAACTAGGGTATACAAATATAAATTTTGACAAGGTAGGAGTCATCTTCAGCTAAGACACTTTTATTTTCTAACAGAGTGGTTGACCTTTGGAAAGGGTTGCCTTTGGATGTTGTAGAGGCAGTAAATTTAAACGAATTTAAGAGAAAGATTGATAAGCATATGAATGATAAGGGCTGGCTTTATGTGTTGATGTTTTTTTTAATTGATTTATTAATAGTTTTAGAGTAGTTTAGAGGATGGGACAGCCGAGATGGACCAATAGGTCCCATGTTGTCTCAAAACATTATGTTATTTTATATTGTAGTCTTCCGAGATGCTAAAGTCATAGTAATTAAAGAAAGGGCCTGCCAATCTAATCTAATGTACATGACTATTCTCACTGTGAAATATGAATGATGCATGAACACTATCAATTCCCTTTTTACAAATATGCTTGGCGTGCTATTAATATATATTCTATTATTACACATATATATACAACAAAAAAATATACTTAAAGGCAGTAGCAGTAGATAGAAGTTATGAACCTGTAATTGTCAACAGAGGTTTCCAAAAAATGAATTAAAAAATCTACAAATGAAATACTCTAAATTATCTCCATTAAAAACATCTCAAAACAAGTCCATTGGTGCACGATTTATTTCCCTGTAATTTCGGAAAAACTGCTAAAGGTTTCCAATTAAAAGAATACAAAACAGCGTTCATTCCACAAAGCAAAATTGTCAATCATTTACAAACACTCAAAGATAAGATAAAGGAATTGATGACAAACATAGAATTGACCAAACCAGTTGCAGTTGCGGTAAAATGTACATAGGATAAACAAGAAGGAAATTAAAAACGACATTGGTAGAACACCAGTATGACATGGTAACACTATGTCCTGTATTCTAGCTGTGATGTAATTTTGACTGGAAAAATGTAAATATTTTAAGAAATGCACAAATGAACATAGAAAGGAACGTAAAAGAGAGTATTTGTGTAATTAAAAATAGATCTCTGTGTATAAATAGAGAAGACGGACCAATTAACATGTCCTATTGAAA
>NW_013672550.1:5814-13868 GCF_000517525.1 Limulus polyphemus
GAACTATGTAATCATAAGTGTATGTTAGATTTAAAAAAGTTTCATCTGTTATTTGGTGAAATAGAAAACATTCTATTTTAGGTGCCTCTGCAACATTTAAATCTTATAATCACGAGCAAATGTCTTTATCTGATTAAAAGTAGCAGTAGGTAGTAGTTGTGTTTTAGGACTTTCTTACTAGTTACGTCTGGAATTTTTGCTTTCTCTAACAGCGTGTTTGTATGTTATGTTTATTAATGTAATTGTGTTCAAAATTCAGTGAAAAGTTGTTGATGTTATGTAGTTTTTATCACTATGTTTTTGTTTTTTTTCTGAATTGGTTTAATAAAAAATTCAGAAGGTAAGGATTTAATTTTTACCACCATCAATATAAAATAAAATTCAAGTTCATTTTAAATTTACAACAATTTTGAATTGTGCTATTATTTAATATTTAATTCAACATTCTAAGTCAGTATGTTTGTGAGTTTAATTTGGGGACTATAATAGCTTTACGCCACAGATGACGCTGGTTTACATTGAAAGCTGACAATATTACTCAACAGAATGGGGAGAAGGACATTGGTTTGCGTAACTGTTACCTCGAAACTGACATAGTTGCGAAAATGTCCGCGGCATCATAGGATGGCTCGTGGAGTTAAAGGTGTACAGTGATAATGCTATAATAACAATGAAAAGTGGGAAAATGTTTAATTATGTGAGAATAATAAATATACAGATTTGTGTGGAAGAAACGGTGCTAATTTCAGTGAATCGTTTTTATCACTATTATATTCATTAGTGGTGCAGTTTCTTTTCCAGAATTCGAATTTATCGGTGGTTAACATGCACATTTTAAAACTCGTACTGTTTAATTCAAATTCTACTTCATATCTGTCTAGTCCATAAACTAATTGTTTCTAGTTAAGCTTACTACGTAGTAGACAACAGGTTTCTTTCACTGAAGCACAGGACACACATGTTGGTAAGTTAGGTGTACACTTAGAAGTTGTCTTATCCCTCGTGTGGTAATGGTGAGATGAGTTGCTTTCAGGTTATATCAATCTTTTAAGGTTAGTGTAAAAGCTGAAAGAAGATTCGTTAACTTGGACAGCGTCTACTTGTGTTTTAGAAAAGTTAAAACTGTGTGTGTGTTATAACGTTTTGCTTTTGTTACTTTTATAGGAACGTGGTCGTGCACTTCGTGGTAATACTAGTTCGTCAGGGGCTACAAACTCCCACAACACCAACTCTAGACAAACACCCTGGTGGAACCCGATGTTTTCCTCCCGGTACAAGACCGAACTCTGTAACCAGTTTAAAGAATTTGGCGTTTGTAAATACGGTAAAGGGTGCCTGTTTGCCCATGGTAAGTCCGAAATCCGACAGATGAAACGACATCCCAAATATAAAACTGAGTTATGTCGAGACTACCACACAAGCGGGATATGTTCTTTTGGCCAAAGGTGTCATTTTATACATTCAATTACCGACGAGGGCGCCATACTTAAGTCACTTACAGTTGAACCAGATTCTTCGCCCAACCCCCATCATTCCCAGTTCCTCCCTGGTACTTTCATGTGGAGCATTTCACCATATTCCTCATCTATGAATAGTCCCCAGTATACATTTTTCACCAGAGGATCCCAGTCTTCTTCCATGGGTGGATCCCAACCCTCTTCCAAGGATACTTTTCCCTGGAGCGTTTCACCACATTCCTCATCTATGAATAGTCCCCGGTATACATTTTCCACCAGAGGATTCCAGTCTTCTTCCATGGGTGGATCCCAACCCTCTTCCACGGATACATTTCCCTGGAGCGTTTCACCATATTCCTCATTAGTGAATCGTCTCCAGAATACATCTTCCGCGAGTGGATCACAGTCTTCATCTATGTGTGGATCCTATTCTTCTTCTCCGGAGGTGCCGTTCCATATACCTAACACAATTATGGAGCTAAACTTGACCCCAGAATGAACCTTTCCAGGAAGACTTGGAAATAGTCGTTTACCAGTTTGTAGGCAACCGACAGATGGAAAAAAAGAAATTTAATGAGTTTTATTTATGTTCATTCATTTGCATTATGTAAGGTTTGTTTATTTTTTAATGCATGTGTTTCAAACTGATCTTCCCACTTTTGTAATGTCTTTTTGGATAGAGGTTTGAAAAATTAATATATGACGATGTAAGGAACTTCCTTGCTGAATATTTTATATTTTAAGTGTTTTTTTTAAATGATAGTGCAGATAATTAGAGAGTTTTCTTTGTTGGCTGATCGTGTTATTATGTAACCAGAAATCTGGTAATAGCCGTTTTAAAACGATTTCTGTGAGGTGATGACGTTGAGATTCTTTTTTTTTGTGTGTGTGTGTGTGTGTGTGTGTGATTTTAAGATATGGATGTGATTGGATTAAGGAGAAACGTACTCTTCACTGTATGTCTGGTGAGAGTTAATTGTTCTTACGGACAAAACGTCTTTATATTTTTCTTTTTGTTGTCTTATATTTAATCATTTTATTTTATAAGTGAGTTCGGTTTTATTGTTTGACAAAATGTTTAGAACTAATAATGAATGTATCAAAGTTTTTAAATGAAAGATTCATTTGTAGTAAATCAGTAAGCCAAAAATACTCAGGTATAATCAGTATTTGGAAGAAACTTCAATTAGCTAATTTGGATGTAGTAATTTTATCCGACTGTGATATTCTAAAATATGTATATTATATTAACATTACCTCGTGATGATTATTGATGAAGTGTTGGTGATCCCATTGAATTTTCTATGTGGAACAAGGATCCAACAATAAATAAGTACTTTGAAGTATAATCTGGTATATTTAACTATTATTTTTAATATATAAACGTTTTTGGTATTTCAAGAACGTGCGTAATCTGTTTTAAAAAGTACAAACTGCATTTTCTTGAACAACCGTGTGATAGTTTATCTGTGATAGTTTGTGTGACCACTAGATGTCACTGCTAACGGTGCTAAGTAAAAAGGATATATATGTATTATTGTTTGTTATAAGGAATTATAATGAGAAACTTTAACTAATTTCACCGATTTTGAAATAAATGTTTCCGATTTACGTGATTGATATGTAGTTTTAAGTTTAATAGCCTAGTGCCCTAGTCCATGTCAATACCATTGTTGGAGGTAATGCATTGTTTAAGTAAATCCTTACTCTGATAATATTTTGTCAATAATATGTATTACAATGCTTTGTATTTTTAGTAAATTTCAGTTTTTATGTTTTGAGCCAATAAAATATTTAAACGATCAATATGTTAAATATGATTTATCTTCGAGTAACTGACAAGACAACAGTCCACAAAATGGCTTTCATAAATTTTACTAGTACTGAGGTCTTAGTGTAAAAAAATGTATAAATATATAAAAACTTAAAGTCGTGTCACATCTGATCAAACAAAAGGAAATAGATTACCCCCCCTCAAAAAGAGCAACCTGATTGACAAACAACGAATCAACACCGAAATCTTAGTTTTGATAAAAAAGTTAGCACACAATATCACATACATAAATGGTGTAAATAATTTCAAAAAAGACCCTAAACTCGAGCACTTTCGAATAGTTCACTATTCTTTTCACAAGAGTAAATAATTAGTACAACGTATACATAGGTAAAGATGTCGACGTCACGTAAGCTGGACGTTCCAGATGAACTGACCTTGGAAACTAGCCAATCATAACTGGACATGTTGGTATCAGGTTTAGTTTGTATAAAAGAATGTACATTACATGCAAGATGTAAGAAGTATAATAGATAAAAATACGTTAAAACAGTTTTCATCGGATAGAAAAAAACAACAACAACAATATGGGATGGAAATTACAGAAAATGGTAATTTAAAACAATACATAAGGAGTAATAATAACACTAATATAGAGAAACGGGAATAACAATAATAATAGTAAATACATTTTTAACTATAAGTCACGCCTGACCATTCTCTTGACGACATTAAATAGAGACAAATATTAAATTAAAGAAGCTTGCTGTAAGGCCGAATGGCATCAAACTCGGTCCCTGGAACGCTGAGCTTCGTATGTCTGTCAAAAATAGCTTGTAATTAAAAATTTATTTACTTCAATTATTATTTTTATTCGTATTAGTGAGATCTTAGTTTAGTTTCGTTCGGCTAATAACGCGCGTGCGCACTGGCAGTCAGATTAACTGATTACCCTTGACTTTATACGTGCTTTGCTGGCATCAACATTCCACCTCGAGAGCTTTAGTTTCTTTATAGTTTCTGCCAATTCTTTTCTTAACAGATTTCTCTCACGTACTTATATGTCGGGTATCCCCATGTTCATGTAAGGTGTTCCCGTTAGGCTGCTCAGAAATCTGGATTTTGATCGGACCCAACGAAGATGATGAAATATTCGCCATTTCTCAGTCTAGGTTATGGATGATCTGCTGCCTATCTTCGGTTATCAAGTCTCTCAAGGACATTTAAACGAGTGTATGCCCTCCCAAGAGGTCAAACAGGACTTTACGGCCAATTCCTCCACTAAATATTCATCTGTCACGTGGAAACCTTCTATTTTCACTGTAGCATTTCTTTCTGTGGCTATTCTTTAGTTTCACATAACGCCAAGTCATTAAAGTAGCATTTCTTTCTGTGGCTATTTTTTAGTTTCACATAACGCCACCGTAGCATTTCTTTCTGTGGCTATTCTTTAGTTTCACATAACGCCACCGTAGCATTTCTTTCTGTGGCTATCCTTTAGTTTCACATAACGCCACCGTAGCATTTCTTTCTGTGGCTATCCTTTAGTTTCACATAACGCCACCGTAGCATTTCTTTCTGTGGCTATCCTTTAGTTTCACATAACGCCAAGTCATTAAACCTACACATACTTACTCTAATTATCACGTTACACTTGCTTCACACATACGATTCTTGTATGGTCGATGTTAAGCTTCTCGTTTCCGGTTTGTTTCTATCCTTCTGCCATATTTCTAGTAAGCATTCTCTCTCTCCGGCCCCGAGCATCCAAACTTATAGTCACGTCTCGCCATTAGTGAACCCTTGTCTCTAATGTCTGTTGGTTTACGATTGGTCCATTTTTGTCTTGTTGTGTTAATTAACTGTTGACTTCTTCCTCCACACCTCACAGTTTTCTTAACTATCAATTTGTCTATACGTTGTCAAAAGTTCGCCTAGTAATTTTTTGACTTACTCAGCTCTGTTTATAATCAGCTAAACTCATCAATTGGCTGTTTACACTATATAATTTTCATATCCAACCACTCAATCTCATTAGTCCGTGATTTAATTTTGTATCTGTAAATCATTTAGTTCAACTATCTCAGTCGCTTTTGAAAAGTCGAGGTTTTTATCATTCTCTTTCTTTCTTAGTTTTACTAGGCCGTGAAGTTTTAACAACCTGCTAGTTTGTCACGCGAACAATATACTTACTGAGATAGTTACTCTTATCAGTATCATACTTGTAAGTTTCCAAGTATCAACTATTCATCATTTACATATGTATTTCAAATCGTTTATGTGTTTCTGACAGTCAGTCCTGACCTTCGTGGGTTAAATATCGTTAAATATTTAATATTGTTAAATATCGTTAAATATTTAATATTATTAAATATCGTTAAATATATAATATTGTTAACTATCGTTAAATATTTAATATTGTTAACTATCGTTAAATATTAGATATTGGTAACTATCGTTAAATATTTAATATTGTTAACTATCGTTAAATATTAAATATTGGTAACTATCGTTAAATATTTAATATTGTTAACTATCGTTAAATATTAAATATTGTTAACTATCGTTAAATATTTAGTATTGTTAACTATCGTTAAATATTTAATATTGTTAACTATCGTTAAATATTTAGTATTGTTAACTATCGTTAAATATTTAATATTGTTAACTATCGTTAAATATTTAATATTGTTAACTATCGTTAAATATTAAATATTGGTAACTATCGTTAAATATTTAATATTGTTAACTATCTTTAAATATTTAATATTATTAAATATCGTTAAATATTTAATATTGTTAAATATCGTTTCTTCTAATTGTTGTGATTATCTCTTCATTTATCATTAATTGCTATGTGTTTCGTACTTTTATATTTAACTCTGCGACTGCATATCTAGTCTTACTTCTGAAACTTAAGTGTAAATTTATTCCTTGTCCGTGTGTAGAATAGTTTCTTATTAGTTTCACACAACTTCTACCTTTCAGCATGATCATTTTTGTTTGGTAATCAAATTAATGCACGTCTGGCTTTGGGCATTCTACGGATAATGTTAGTTTATTTTTAATGTTAAACAACGTGTAGTCGATGTCTGAGTTTGGTAAAAGTAAGGTCTTGGAATAATGATTTTTTTCTCACATTATTCTGCTATCTTATCTTATACTTCCGAAAATATTTCATAATTACATGACAATACTGGAACTGAGTATGTACCCCACCTCGATGTTTTTAAGCACATCATCTTCTGTCATTTCTAGTTAAGTATATTGATCGGTTGATACAAGTCAGTGGTGGATTTACCATTTTACCGCACTTCCCAGGACTAGTTAGAGTACAGTTATCCAAATTCCCAGAACTGGTTAACCAGGTTCCCAATACTAGTTAGAGTACCGTTATCCAACTTCCCAGAACTGGTTAAAGCCAAACGAAACATCGGGACCACCCCTCCCATCATCCCAAATTAAAAATATATAATTTACAACAAAAATAATGTCTAGGCCTGAAAATATGAGAATTCAGCTATAAACTTGAACTGAAGTAATTCCTTTAAGCCTATGTTATATCTAATAGTACTGTCTGTTGTATGTTATCTATATAAATGTAATAGTAGTGTCTGTTGTATATATGTATATAAATATAATAGTAGTGTCTGTTGTATGTATCTATATAAATATAGTAGTACTGTCTGTTGTTCTTTAATTGCAAGTTAAACAGAAAACGTAACTATAAGATTTAACTTCTTCGCAGGGTGTAGATGGACCTTCAATATATTTGGTATGGGAATTCATTGAGGAGATACATACAAATTTTCAGTTTTGCCGTTTTTATAGGTGTTTTTGCGGTTTTTACCACTACTTTGCCCCTTGTGGATGGATCTTCACCAAATTTAGCGTGAAGGTTTGTTACGCCCATGTGGAGATACATGCAAAATTGCGGTTTCACATTTTATGCTATGTAGTTTTTATGGGCGTTTTTACGTTTTTTTTTACAACTACATATAAGGGAAGCAACTTTTCATGTCTTAAGATAACCTTTCATTAGTTATGAATTTACATAACTTCCGTCCAGAGTAGGGATACTTCAGCTAGTATAAAATAAGCAAAAAGGCAAACCTTACCTTTTCCTCGTCGCTCAGTAGAGTTAGAATATCGATATTATGGACTGATCAAGACGCAAACACTAAAACCGTTGATATTAAGTTAATAAAGTCTGATATTTGGGTCTAACCGCACAAGCGCCCAAAACGACACTATCCAGGCTGTTCTACCGTTATAATTTTGTTCTTCTTGACTTGGCAAAAGTATCGATAATATCGTGAAATGACAAGACTCAACTATGTCAGAATTAATAGACAAATTTACTAAGACATCTGTTTTTTCTTGGACACTGGAGCTCCGCAAGCTATTTTTTAAATGCTTGAAAAGTGAAAAACGATCTCTCTCCAGCCGGAATGTTGAAATAAATCCTCAGGGCCACAACTACGTTAGGGAACGTGGAGCCGATTTTTTTTTGTTCTAATACGAGTTCTGAATTAAATTATCCAATACGTGTTTAATCTCATGTTGTCTATTCAGTCAAACATTGGCTCAACATTTCATCCACCACCGCTTTATATATCTTTCTTATACTCTTCACATTTCGATAGCATTTTACCTTTTTCTCACACATATATATATATACGTCTTCTTTCAGTTCAATCAAATAACGAACTATGACGACTGATAAATCGATATTTACTTTATTACATGCGTCCATCTTTTCCATAATATCATTACAAAATTCGGTAAGTATACCAATTTCTAAATATAGTTAATTTATTAAC
>NW_013672550.1:14868-19785 GCF_000517525.1 Limulus polyphemus
AGTATACCAATTCTAATAGTAGTTAATTTATTTAACGACCCCTCAGCTTCCACCCTAGCTTGAGGCTTTCCAGATAAACTTTCTGAAACACGTTCTAGTGCAGCACAGAAACATAACTATCTTTCTGAAAGACGTTCTAGTGCAGCACGGAAACACGAATATCTGGTTCTCAACGCGTCAGCCCTCACAGATAAACTAACTGCAGATAATGTTTTCAATAAAAGATCATTTATATTCGAATCATTTTTGTGTACACAAAACATCTGATCTAAAATTTCCCATCTGTGGATTGAATCTGACCAAAAATTATAAATTTGCTTCCAGACAGCATTCTGCCGAAGATTGCCTAACTAATTATAAATAGTGTGCTTGTGCTGCACACGGTATACAAAGAATTAAGTCGTTATGGGTTTATGAGAGATTGTCATGTTACTGGCATTATAGAATGCTTGTCCCCTCCGATCCTTTATATCAAGCTTTAAGTCGTTTAACAGTTTCAATATAGCCAATTTGATGTCTCCTACTTTATTTCTGGCATTGGGCTACCACTTGAAAGAACGTACCGGAACATACTTGTCAACTGATCAATATTCGCGACGTCTAGCGTCGAATCTATGATGATAGAATAATATTTGTTCGATTTTGACTGTTCAGTACTAAAATCGGTAACTGAAGACGCCGTTAGTAAATTCGTCACATATATTCTTTAGAAGATACGAAACGTTTCCTGTGTCACGATTTGCATATTTTCTTACCGGCTCACATAGAAGTGGACCAACCTTAAAAATTACTTCTAATATTCCTAAATAATTAATTACTATTACTTTCCACTACAAAACTTGTCACTCTCGCCTCGATAGGATAAATCCTTGGCTAGACAAAAAATTAACTACTGTGACAATCCGTAAAAGGACCGACTTCTAGGAATCTTTTTCTGCCTCAAATACTGGTCATGTAGTTTGCTACCTACTTTTCTCTGTGCCACTGCAAGAGTAACAAAAACTCTTGTATTGTCTATATACTCAAAGGATTTACCATGTCTAATTATATGCTTTTCATTTTTTCCAATTATTAAAACCTACACTAGTAAACATTTGCTCGTTTGTCCAATAATTTACATGGTACACAAAGCGCACCCCCTCCCCCCATACATCCAGAAAATGGGAGCCAGTCTCGTTTATTAACTTCTCCGTTTGTTAATTGAATGCAAAAGAAACGTTTTGAGTCGTATCTTACGCCAAGATGATTGTAGACTCTTTTCGGTTTTGAAAAATTTATCGCGTCTGAATTTTTGCTCAGATGGATGTTTCGTTATGTAACCACAAAAAAGAAATTATTTACTTTCCGTTTCGCGGCATCAAATAGCTCATCGTTCGTAAATACTGATAAGTTTATTCAGGTTCGCCCGTATCGGTAAAGATATATTCGATGATATTACATTCTCTGGGCAGTGACCTACTTTCTTCGGCTTCCTGAACTCTAGATTCATTTGATTGGCTTGGTAGCTCCTCCTGGTGGCATGAAACATTTTCAATAGGCCAGCTTGAACTACTTTTCCTTGCATGGAACATTTTCACTAGGCCAGCTTGAAATACTTTTCCTGGCATGGAACATTTTCAATAGGCCAACTTGAACTACTTTTCCTGGCATGGAACATTTTCACTAGGCCAACTTGAACTACTTTTCCTGGCATGGAATATTTTCAATAGGCCAACTTGAACTACTTTTCCTGGCATGGAACATTTTCACTAGGCCAGCTTGAACTACTTTCCTGGCATGGAACATTTTCACTAGGCCAACTTGAACTACTTTTCCTGGCATGGAACATTTTCAATAGGCCAACTTGAACTACTTTTCCTGGCATGGAATATTTTCAATAGGCCAACTTGAACTACTTTTCCTGGCATGGAACATTTTCACTAAGCCAACTTGAAGACTGTTGTTGCTGCTCTACGCGTGCATTGTTTTCTTTTTGTTTGGGTTTTTTAACTTTAAAAAATGAAGTCAGTACCGGAACTTTTATAAAAAGTTTTTCTTGCTGCTCCAGTTTCCTTTTCCTGTTTTGAAACCCAGACAGTTTCAGAGCTGACATTATTATTATAACTTAGAATGAGCGCTTTCCCTCACTAATAAAATTTGAATTAGCTACACAAACGAGTAATAAAAACGATCTTGACCTATTAAAAAACCCGATGGTGAAGGCACTTATAAAATACTAAAACAATCGGTGACTTAAGTGTTACATTAAATTAATCTCAATGTTATCACAGTAGATTAGGCCTATATTATTATGTAATTGTGCCTATGCTATGTAGCGCTACCAATGAAAAACTATCGTGACTTTTTCGAGAAGCGCGTTTTCACTTAAGCTGGGTTTATCAGCCCCCCAAAAAAATAATGCTGTAAAAATTTAGTTATAATTTAAATAGAGTTAGGTTGCAGGAATATATGACTATTACTATCAATACTTAATAAAGTAATCACAAAATCTAAACTTGAAATAGCGAGTCTAGCTCTCGCCGCCCGGCGTCCCTAGGCAATTGCCTAGGTTTGCCTCTATGTAAGGCGGACCCTCATGAGAACAAATAATTTTGTTAATCACACATCAACGTTCGACAGCTCAGGTCAAGAAACAGCCTTACAGAAGTAATATTCTCCTGCGTCCCTAGGCAATTGCCTAGGTTTGCCTCTATGTAAGGCGGACCCTCATGAGAACAAATAATTTGTTAATCACACATCAACGTTCGACAGCTCAGGTCAAGAAACAGCCTTACAGAAGTAATATTCCCCTGTGAAACTGTTTTTATTTCATACTGAGAAAGCTATGCAACAAAAGCGCTAACCATTGAATTGTGCTTCTCATGGGTGAAAACTCTTGGATATATCATTAATTTATGGTTAGTTATGGGGAATTCTATATTTTTTGTTAAATATGTTTACCATATTAACGATGGCATTGTGTTAAGTTATATTTTAAAATGTAACTGATATTTTTGATGCGATCATTGGTCCTTAACTTTTTAACTGATATCTTTAATGAAAACATTGATCCCCAGGCTTTTATCTGGTGTCTTTAATGTAAACATTAGTCTTTAACATTTTAACATATTTTTAATGCAAAAATTTATTCTTAACCTTTTAACTGATATATTTGATGCAAACAAGGGTTTTTGATATTTTAACTTATATCTTAAACCAAACATTGGTCCATAATTTTTTAAATCGTATCTTGATGCAAACATTCATTTATTACCTCTGTAAAAGGTTCCTCTGTAATATTGCCATGTCCAGAGCACACCACATTTCCGCGCAATCTCTCTATAATCCATATAATGTATGAGAACGATGGTTTTCACAGTGATCGTTTTAGCAGTCTGATCACACAGAAATCCATGAGAGCTGCGTCCATCGACTTGACCAATGTGTCTTCATATTACATTACATGAATACCTGTTTCATTCTCCAGCTGCTTGCGGTATATGAGTTTGAAAATAAAATATGACTTATCTTGGTGAACCCGTACTTTGTTGGCCTCATCTCCAGATGGAAATTCTTCTTTATGTTGGACACTGTTGCCTGGGACGTGTAGACTGTTTTTCTCACCGACCTTTATGTCCATGAATTCTCACCTGTTAAAAGACGCCACACTTGGCTTACCATATCAAGTGTATGCCTTGTTGCAGGTCTTTTCCTCGATGGTCCTAGTGTCCCAAGTTGATTCATATTCCTTTGTTTTCTTCATAGCATTCGTATTTTGGAAATTCTAATTATCCACCTGAAACTTCTTTATAGGCTGTGTGTATGAATATTTTGTGTCATAAAAGGATATTATATACCAATTTAAACGGTGATCAATTCTTGTTTCACCGCGACCTTATTTGGTAGTCACGTGACTTGTTGATTTACAAACACACACACACACACACACACATATATATATATATACATTTTGATTTGATTTTACCTGCTAACATTATCCGTTCGGAATTCCAAACAAGAATTAGAAATATTAACGCTGTAAGCTATATTTTAATATTTGAATTTAGACTAGCCATAACCCGCAAAAGATTTACGAAAGTTTTTATGCCTTTGTCTTGAATTTTCCTTATTCTATCATTTTCGCGCACAGTATCTAAGCTATGCTTTCTTGCAGGGATTATGTATTAGATCGATAAATCTTGGTATATTCGAAAAACTTTTACACAGTAAAACAAACAAACAAACACACGTAGACGTAACTTTATTTCATAAAACTACACGTAAAGTAAAACAATAAAGTAAAGAAATGGTATCTATAACAGTGTACAGAGTATGAAACAGTTATTCAAGCAAAGAAACTAATGAAAACGAAGAATAAAACTCTTACTAATGAAAAAGGTAGCTAAAATGTGTTTATAGCAGTCTATGAAACGACCCAAAGCTAAATTATTGTAAAGTAAAGTAAATATAAAGTTGTAATGAAGGCAAACGTAGCTGAATATACAGATACATCTGAATATGTCTTTACAAAGTGATAAGAATATGGTTTTGAAAGAACTGCGCATGCGTATTTTAGACCTAAATAAGTCGAGAAAATCCACAGAAATTGTATTTAGTGTAATGTTCTTTTTTTTATAGGAAATTACACGCAGGTTAAGTGTTGTTTGTATGAAATACTTTGCATATAAAAAAACTGAAGTTGAAATCGAAACCAGTCGTCAAGTGATGACAACGACAATGTGTCATCGTATACCATACCCGTTACATTGAAAAATTTGAGTAAGCTAAAAACAGATAAGTTGGTTCCGAATTGACTCCTCGGGAAAAGGTCTTTCCAACAATATAGGCCAGGCATGGCTAGGTGGTTAGGGCGCTCGACTCGCAATCTGAGAGTCGCGGGTTCGAATCCCCTTTCCACCAAACATGCTCACCCTTTCA
>NW_013672550.1:19996-22709 GCF_000517525.1 Limulus polyphemus
CACCCTTTCAGTCGTGGGGACGTTATAATGTGACGGTCAATCCCACTATTCGTTGGTAAAAGAGTAGTCCAAGAGTTGGCGGTGGGTGGTGATGACTAGCTGTCTTCCTTCTAGTCTTTTACTGCTAAATTAGGGACGGTTGGCGCAGATAGCTCTTGTGTAGCTTTGCGCGAAATTGAAAACAAATAAACAACCAAACAATATGAGATTTATATCGTTTGATCGATAAATTGGCGATAAAAGTTCCGGACAGACAAACACAAGCGTATTATTTATATAGATGTTTTTACTCGACAGCGCTTGATGTTATGATCTAGAAATTTCGTGTATTGAGTAGAAAACAAGAACGATAAATATATGGGTAAAGTAAAGCAATGAATCACTGAGATATTCAGTTCAGTGTTAGTAATTAGAGTTAGTGCGTTTGTTCCTCAGGCCCCCCAGTGGCACAGCGGCATGTCTGCTGACTTACAACGCTAGAAACCGAGTTTCGATACCCGTGATGGGCAGAGCACAGATAGCCCATTGTGTACCTTTGTGCTTAACTTCAAACAACAACAACTGTTCCTGTTCTGTAATGGAGTTAGCAAGTTTATTTGTGAGTTAGGCGTACATTAGTATCACAATTTATTTTGAAACGTTGTTTGTGAACTTAGGCCTACAGTTTGTGTCAAAGCGTATATTTGTAGTTAAGCGCATAGATACACAATGCCTGTCACTGGTATTTAAACTCGGTTTTTGACGTTATAAATCCTCAGACTTACTGCTGTGCCACTGGGAGATATGTCAAAACGAACGTAACCTGTAGCAAACTTTATTGAAGAAATTAATTCGTTATTGTCACGTGGACTGTTTATTGTTTGTTTGTTTTCTACTTCCTGACCTAGAATACAGTTAAAAGGCTCAAAAGCGCTATTTAAGTTTCTTTCAGAGTGCGCACGTACTTTTGTTACAGATAACATTTCATTTTTCTGTGTAGTTTTACTAAAAATGTGGTGATTAAAGAATTACTTCGAGACTGATGAAATATGTGAAGAGCAGGTGCATTCTGGAGGTACAGATAAATTCGTTTTAATTAAATTATATAATTTTCTTTGATCATTCAACAACGGCTGTATGGTGAATATTTTGTAGTGTCGCATGGATTTGATATCCAGATATCTAGAGCTCCACTACAGGATCAATCTGTTATCGATTATATATATATATATATCAGTGTAGATTGTTTGACAGAGTAAACTCTTCAAAGGAAATCGTTAGCACACCCTAGCAAAGTCGCATGTTCAGCTATAGCAAGGTTATAATAGCTAATGATAATTCTTTATTTTTATATGCACCTCTATTTCCAACGATGTTAGTAGTCTCTAAATCGGAAACATTTATAGGCTTAATCTAAAGCTTTAACAGTTACCACATCGAAGAGTTTTAACATGAACACAGGTCTGTCGTAAGTTTCTAACCTAAAAGTGGTTTTCCAACCGAGCAAACAAATGTGTATTTTTTTCCTTTTCAAAGACAAAATACCTCCTTCACAAAGTCGCATATGGCTGTATCAATAAACGTGCCCATGCTGCATCAATAAACGTGTCCATGCTGTAAGCCTGGCTACATAGGGTCAACGACACGAACCCTGGCTACCACAATCAAAGAGCATGCGCAAAACAACATTCCAACTACTTTGGAATTTACAACCATCTAAACAAAGACGGTAACGAAAAGCCAAACATCGAAGAATAATAGACTCAGTGACAGATAAATAGAAGCTAAGTAAAAGAGACCCTGTTAATTCCAAAAGTGAAACCAAAACTAAACAGCCAGCTAACAACATCACTGCATCTCAAACTGTGATCAAATTATCATGCCAAAAAATGGAAACTTTGAAACAATTAGATGACTATTTCAACTGCTTCTGACATAAAGTTTTTCATTAAAAATATCTATTTTTATTTGCTCATTACTGAAAGCACGAAAATCTATTTCGTGACGGTCGTATCGACTGCTTCTCATTCCTGGAGTACAGCTGTACGTAATATCAACGATATTTATCGGTTTCCTCATTTGGTGTTCCGACCATCAATGTCTCTTCGTAGAATGGAAACTTTGAATAAAATACGACGTTCCAGTGAAACATTATTGCGCATGAACTTACACACGCACGTGCTTTCTCTAGCGAAACTCGTGTGTATGACGTTTGGAGATCTCTCTAAAGCAGTCTATCTGTCAGCCAAATATCGTCTCTACAGTCTCCGATAGGACAGCGGTAAGTTTACGGGCTTACAACGCAAAGATCCGGAGTTCTGTTTCCCACGGTAGACACAGCAGATAGACCAAAGTAGCTTTGCCATAAAACAAACAAAATCGTCTCTAAACTGTGTAGTTTCAACAGGTGGAGTGAGTTACCTGTATGTTTTATATCTCTACACTGTATAGTTTCAACAGGTGGAGTGAGTTACCTGTATGTTTTATATCTCTTACACTGTGTAGTTTCAACAGGTGGAGTGAGTTACCTGTATGTTTTATATCTCTACACTGTGTAGTTTCAACAGGTGGAGTGAGTTACCTGTATGTTTTATATCTCTACACTGTGTAGTTTCAACAGGTGGAGTGAGTTACCTGTATGTTTTATATCTCTAATCTGTGTATTTTCTGCAGGTGGAGTGAGTTACCTGTATGTTTTATATCTCTACACTGTGTAGTTTCAACAGGTGGAGTG
>NW_013672550.1:23493-24228 GCF_000517525.1 Limulus polyphemus
AGGTGGATCTTCTTAGACAGATTTTTCTAGGAACTTGGGCTTCCGATGGCTAATGTATAGTGGTCCCCCTAAGAGACACAGATTGTTTTGTCGACACGTTCAACTCTCACTCCTTCCCTTTTTAGAAAAACAAGGAAAAAACTTCGTTTGTAGAGATCTAGTATTTCGCGTTTCTTTTGTTGTGTAGTTATTTCCAGCCAAATCAGATAACAGAAATCTAACAGATTGGAAATATATCCAATAACGGACGTTGTATCCTATCGAATCGGTGTGTGGTAAGGTAGAATCAGCAAGTGACTTGAATTGAAATATCTTCCGTGACAATCAGTTGATTTACAATGACAAGGGACTAGTGTAGGTTGATTTTCCAGATTATGTCGTAAATAGTTAGGTTGAGACAAATTTTACTAAAAATACAGGGAAAGAATGACTGTTCTCTTTTTGTTTTTTATTAAACAACTAAAATTCAAACAGAACTCCTGTTGGAAGTAAATATACACCCATAGTTCTGAAACGGTATTACACAGGATAGTGAAGATACACAAGGATGCTGACGATGTACATGCCACATGTTATAGTGTGGTTTACTTTACATGAGTTTCAATGGATCTATCTATCGCACTGCAGCTCATTCAGTCAACTTGAAACTGATATAGTTCTTCATATACTTCATACAACACAGAGACCGTACTTATTAATTTGTACTTCATACAACACAGAGACCGTACTTATTAA
>NW_013672550.1:24309-29105 GCF_000517525.1 Limulus polyphemus
TACTTCATACAACACAGAGACCGTATTTATTACTTTGTAATTCATACAACACAAAGACCGTACTTATTATTTTGTACTTCATACAACACAGAGACCGTATTTATTACTTTGTACTTCGTACAACACAGAGACCGTATTTATTACTTTGTAATTCATACAACACAGAGACCGTATTTATTACTTTGTACTTCATACAACACAGAGACCGTACTTATTATTTTGTACTTCATACAACACAGAGACCGTACTTATTATTTTGTACTTCATACAACACAGAGACCGTACTTATTACTTTACTTCATACAACACAGAGACCGTACTTATTACTTTGTACTTCACACAACACAGAGACCGTACTTATTACTTTGTACTTCATACAACACAAAGACCGTACTTATTACTTTGTAATTCATACAACACAGAGACCGTACTTATTATTGTGTGCTTCATACAACACAGAGACCGTACTTATTACTTTGTACTTCATACAACACAAAGATCGTATTATTATTTTGTACTTCAGGCTAGTATATACAGGTCTAATTTCGACTTTTCCTATCTGGGTTCACTTCAAGTCTTTAGGCGGCGATGTTTGTACACTAGGTGAAATATTTTTATACTGACCACTTATGAATTGTTATGAAGACTTGTTATGTTTACTCACGTGGTAAAATGTTATTGTTTTTGACAAGAATCTCCTTTCCTGATTCTGAACACATGCTCTTGAAAACACCCCAAAAACAAACAAATCGTTGATAACCTGCATCTAGTCATGCAAGGATTTTCACGTGCAGTCCCCCAGTGGGGGTCAGCGGCAACCTTACAGACTTAGAACGCTAAAACCCGAGGTTCGATTCCTTTGGTGGACAGAGCAAAAATGGCTTATTGTATATCTTTCCGCTAAAAACAACAACCACAAACATTCTAAGTTTCTCTCTCGTGAGACGAAATGTTGCCCAGGCTTACTATTCTCGACCTGTATGTTTTATTTGGGGAGAAATGCTGCCTGGGACCCTGAAACAAACAATATTTACAGATAGTTCAGTAGTAAATTAACGTGTAATATTACACATAATATCAGAAATCCATTCCATCTGAATACCTCGTCTGATTAGTCGTTTAATTACATGTGGACTCGGCGGTGTAGAAAAGGGTTACAAAGCTTGGCTAGACATGTAGATTTAACAATGAGAGGTTGAAAGTGTAAGGAATTGCTTTTAGCAGCTCCCGTGATGCCAAAGGCAGTTCAATCTAGGAAGGGGTGGGGTCTAGGGGCATGCTTCGCCAAAAATCAATATTATAATGTAGCTTACAGTTGCTATATAAGTCAAATATGTAAAAGTGCTGTAGCATCCTCGGTTTCGGAATTTAAATTATACAGAATTCCGTACATTATAATTTCCTTTATCAACACATGATTTACATGTTTCCTGTTGTCCGTTATAATGTAGCTTAGGTTAGCAAATACTCTGAAATTCTGATCAACGTTCTACAGTTAGCAAGGTTGCATTTTGTGTGTACACGTATTGCTTGCGTCCAGCATGACCCCTGTCTTACTGACTTTTTCAAACTTCCAAGAAATGACCGTTTACAGCACATATTACTCCTGTTAGGCACGTGACGGACGAGGCGGCTTATCTCTGGCAACCAATCAGAGGGAACATAGGCTACTAAATGCAACACAACCGATAAAATGTCAAGGTTGATTATTATACTGTTGCCGAGGGCCTAATCATATGTACATCTTTATACGGGGGTTTGTTACTTCTATTTTGTTGTAGTGTGCCCCCCCCCCATTCTGAACTTTTATCAGATAAATAAAACATATGTAATACTTTAACGTTTTATCTCTCATATCTAACTCTTCTTATGACTTTTCGTACAAATAATCCATGGTGTACGGGTTTACGATAAAAATATAATAGTAAGGTTATTGATCTCATTAAGAACAGTCCTACGTAGCAATATAAAATGGAGTTAGGAGACATACGTTTTAAAAGTTAGTTCAGCTAACATGAAAAGTAAGATTACTGAAACGGTCTATTTAAAGGGGGTTTTTGTCCTTAGATATTTATGTCAGATGTTTGGGTCAGACCCATTTTGTAGGGATAGTAATCTTGAGAGATCTACTATAATAGCTTATTTGATTTTTCTAATGACGTAATCATTTTCATTGATTCAAACTTTGGCTGCTTCTGTTAGGTTAAAATTGTTACATGTGTTTAAATGATCATAAATAAGAGAAACATTCTGTTAGTTGAGTATAGAATCTAGAGTTTCCCTTTTCCCCAATATATATCATATTGAATCCCAAGGCCGCATACAACCATTGGGGCACCTTAGATGCTGATTCTCGGACATATTTACCTGGTGGTTGGCGCCCATCTCCTCTCCAGATATTCCGTCCCTAATTTGTTTGTTTGTTTTGAATTTCGCTCAAAGTTACACGAGGGCTATCTGCGCTAGCCGTCCCTAATTTAGCAATGTAAGACTAGAGGGAAGGCAGCTAGTCATCACCACCCACCGCCAACTCTTGGGCTACTCTTTTACCAACGAATAGTGGGATTGACCGCAACATTATAACGCCCCCACGGCTGAAAGGGCGAGCATGTTTGGTGTGACGGGGATTCGAACCCGCGATCCTCAGATTGCGAGTCGAGCGCCTTAACCACCTGGCCATGTCCCGTCCCTAATTTAGCAGTGAAAGAATAGAGGGAAGGCAGCTAGTCATATTCTATTTAACATGTTACTTAAATTGTGGTTTTGACAACGTTTGATCACGTTTCCATAAATTATGCTGTTGTTCAAGTTTATATTCTTTTGAAATTTGGTTCCAGGTTCTTATTAAACTGCTAGCGAGGCCTTTTCGCTCAAAAATTCTGTTCTACTGATATTTTTTATAACTAATTATTATTTTTATTTAGTCCATTTACAGATTTTTTTTTCTAATACTGTTTCAACATTCTAGTTATCGAAAAAAAATTAATTCACTAAAATATGCTATTTACATGTGTTACGCTATTTGTTGTAAGGCTACAGAATGGGCTATCTGTGCTTTGATCACCACATAGAATCGAACACTGGATTCTAGCGTCGTAAGTCTGACAACTTATCTCTGACGTACTCGATGACTAACAACAAAAAAATTAAATCATGTTTTAAAAGTAATTCCTTTATTTTGTTATATATATATGTTTGAAATAAAAACAAGTCTTCTGATTTTGACTATTATACAGATGTTTAGCACTTCATTCCAGATGCAAGTTTTCCTATTGTTATTGTGGTCAAAGGTATGGCTCAACTGAACTAATCTGACAAGGACAAACTAACTCGCTAAATATCGTGTTCAAAAGTGATCAAGTTCATACAGTAGATCACGTGGTAACAGCTTGACTATTGCCAAGAGCCAGTAACCTAACAACTTGTCTAATCTTATTGACAGGCATTGTTTAGGTCACATTCCAATGTCACGAGGCACGTGGGCGTCGGACGGTTGACATCACGGAAAGTTTATTGACACTTTTCAGAACACCAGATACTATTTTCTTACATTCAGCTTTTCATGGTTATAAAACAAAAATTAACTCAACGCGTTTCGTCTCATATCACATAAAACATCTCTACACAAGTTTCAAACATTCTACTGCCCAACAACTATCTGGTCACAGGGCTAGATGGGAATGGTTACCTCTGAACTTTCGTTGTAACTTTACAAAAGTACAGACATGATCAAAATAGAACGATTTGTGAACGCAATAAATCCAGCACCGAAATATTCAGTGTATACAAAGTATATGATAACACCAGATTCTGTGTTTCAAAAACTAATATGGTAGTCAACATAATTTTTTACAACTTTTTTTTGTTGGTGTAACAAGTTGTATATTTACTTAATTACATTTCAGCTTATTCTGGGTGGTTTGGCGGCTTCAATCTGGCAAATTTTCATTGTTTCCTGAACAGAAAAAAATACGAAATGATTAATCCTTTTTTTTTATTTTCTTTTATCAAATTCAAGATCTGATCAGAGTCTGCAAATTCTTTCTGTTTGCATTTGTTTATTGTAAGTGAAAATAAAACTAATAAGACTGACTATAACATCTTGACAGCAGATTCTGGATGTCAGTATATTCAAAGCGTTGAACTAGTGCTATAACTGAGTAAATCCTTACACCAATTAACGTTCACGATATTCCAGGAACACACCCTTTCACTACAGGGGTATATTTAACGTTGGTTGTCATAAAGCTATAAAGTACGTGTATGTGAAGTTTTTCAGAAGTGAGATGGTGGTGCTCTCTGTTGGTTGTAATGCACATTAAGCTCTAAAACAATCTACTTTTTGTAAAGTTTTTTGAACTATGTGCAAATATAATGGAATGCATTTTTTAATTGTTATGTATTTTTTAATTTAATAACGAGTTTAAAAGTATGAAGGTTTCAAAATAGTTTCTGTTTTTTTTTCATATTTAAGCAAACGTTTTTCGTGAATGATTTTATTTTAAAAATTGTCATATATGTCATACAAAGTAAATAAGCATATAAAATAATTACGAACCAAAAACCTCAGTAAAATATAAATAATATTTTCTTTTGAAACAATAAGACATTTTCACAGAAAATTTGAAAAACATAATTTCAAGTACCAATTCTCGTATGCCCAATTTATCACCTTGTGAATGATAAATTATTGAGTTATACTTTTATGATGAGGGGAGCAAGTAAAGACGATTTACAGATAAAACATCCAGGTAGCACGAAGGTCATAACGTGACAGTGGACGCACTCTGTAAAGC
>NW_013672550.1:29398-32789 GCF_000517525.1 Limulus polyphemus
GAATACTCTGCCTAAACAACCTATCATAGATCGAATATGTTTTAAGAAGTTTAATTCATCACGTGATATCTGTGACACAAACAGGTCATGTGACATAACGCCAGAGTGAACATTTGTGAAAACAAAATTAACCTAACAGACGATAACGATATCACGTTACAACATTTACTCGTTATATTGTTTAACTTTTTTTTGGAGTAAGTAACGAGACCAAAAATAACAGGTAGTAATTTCACTGTTCGTTTAATAGATGTTAACTTTACAATATGGAATCGTTTATTATATTTTAATGACGTCCTCCGTCAGAAGAAACAAAGGAAGACATAAACACTTGTCAACTCCGTCATTCCAGGAATTTTCCACATGTTCATGTCACGATATAAAGTATACCAGCACCACCTACCGACTGTTTTGGAGTTTCCGACCTAAACACAATGAATTCCAACCATAATTTGTACAGTATTTAGTACTTTTGGTAGAACAGAACACACTTGCTTAGTTTGGAACTGTTTGTACTAACTGAATACATGATTTGAACCCTTGTATTTTAGCCTCGTCTCGCCAACAGAGGATCTCAAGAAAAATTAGCTCGATAAAATATAATCCAACAATAAGCTTTTACCGTCACTAGCTTGAATTAACCCTTTATTGGGATGTTGGTGAACGTTGTATTTAGTATCTGACTGATAACATGCATTGTTAGAGAAGTTTTGAAATATTATTATGCTTTTTCAATTTCGTTTATTTTGCAATATATATATATATACACGGTTGAGTATATTATATTAAAACAGTCTTGAATATTAAAACCAGCAAGTCATGTTTACATTGTTTGACGTTCGTAGGTGATGGAATATCATCGAACATTGATCGCTTGTAGGAAGGTATTTAACAGCCCTTTCCGGCGCAAAATATTCATATACTCTAATCATAAAGATGTGTTCAAATCAGGGATTTAGAATTTCCATGATGGAAATATCACTTGCATTTATTAGCATTGGAAAGCAAAGGAATGTAGATCATCTTGGGGACCCAGGATCAACCAGAAAGATATCAACCTGCAACAAGTCTTACTACAGGTGTGATAAGTAAAAATCAGTATCTTGTAACTGGAGAGAATCCACAAACATAAAGGTCAGTGGCAAAAGCTGTCCATGTGTCCCAGGCAACATTAAGCAACATAATGATCAAGGATCTCCTTATGGAAAAACAACAAATGCAAGTCACGTGTACACAAGCTGCTTCCACGACATAATTGTTCATCCGTTACATATTTCAATAAGCTGAAAAATGAAACAGGTATTTATGCTATTCAATAGATAGCCAGACTGTAATCGAACTGTTAAAACAATAGATGGTTTATGGAAAACATGCAGTGGAGAGAATTGTGTTTTAGACATGAGAGCCTTACAACAGACCCTTTAGCAATGGAAACTATGCTGCAGGGCTATTGACAAATTGCACGGTTGTCAGACTGAACATGATCGGACGTGGTGACATGGACTGTAACGACGTGGTGACGCTATAAAATTATTTTATTATAACGTACTCAGTAATAAATCTATTGATAGTTCTGACTAATAATTTAGCGTTTTTCATTCCATGAATGATGTAATATATTTTGTCTAAATTTTATTTAACATTAAGCTAATAATTTGATAATGTCATTAAGCGATATTGTAATTTAATAAAATAATTAATGACTATTATAAAACATCTATATAATATTAAGTTTGAGAAACATGTACCATACTAAGTTTCCACAGTAGGTGAACTGAGATTTACAAGTGCTTACTGATTCTATAAATTACAAAACAACGCATGATAAATTTGAAATGTTCATTTTGTCCAGTCCTTTCTTTTCTTATGAACAATACTTTTAACGACCACCATTGCATCAGCATTGCACACTTAGCAACAACAAAAAAAAAACGTTATTTTAATCAAGTCTTAACGTTGGAATTCGTACAAGTGCTGTTGACTGGATTTCTGTCTTCTGGTCAACAGTTTTAAATTAAGGATGGCTATGTCTGAACCTTGACGTTTCTGACTAGGCCGTTTAGCCTATGCGTCACATAAAGTGCCATTTAAGTTAAAAATACCAAATACGTTTTTGGTCATACAGTAACATGATAATTTAACTTTCTAGAGTTTAGATGAATTATTACAATTTTAAAACAATTTTATTTCAGGTTAAATGTTAAATTTTTAACAGTGGCATCAAACAATTTCTGTAAACACCCATGTCGTTAGAGATCGTTGTTTAGACAAACTTTTCTAAAACGAAAAGATGCACAAATAATGAAAACGGATGTAACAAAGTCTGAGACAGTCAAAAATTATTTTAAATTGTTGGGGGTTTATAAATAGTTATTTATTAAGCGTTTTTTATAGTCTATTAAAGTAGTATTTTAGTTATCGTCATAGAAAGTAATATAATACTAAGTACTAAAAAGGATAAGAAAATACTTTAAAATATAAGTTGTTATTTTTTACTTCTTATTATACTGTGTTTCATTTTCACTATTCACGGTATATTATTGTATCTTAGCGTCATCTGTTGAAAGTGTTTGATACTAAAATTAAAACATAACGTATAAGAAATGGTGGATTTTGATTCATACTACTTAGATCAAAATTTTAACATAAATAAAAAAATTGTTTGTTAACGTTCCGTACATCTTTATTGCTGATGGGAGAAATATTTTTCCCATAAATAATTTAATCTTCATGGGTCAAAACCTTTACACGATTATCATCTAAAAAAATGTTAACGAGAACATCTGTAAATTAATTTGTGTCTGAAATTAACAGGTCTCTCCCGAACCAGTGGTGGATATTTTTGTTCAAAAAAACAAACAAACTACCCATTCCAGTTTTTCTCAATTTAAAATTAAAGTTTTTGGACATTTTTATTGGCTAAAAAGAAAGCATTTCCTGCACTCTTTTAACGTTGGGACTGCGAAAAGTGCTTTGAAGTGGTAAGGTGATTGAAATCCGTCAGCGCATCACGAGCTTAATGGCCAAGCACAAAAAAACATGGAGGTCTCCAAATGACACTCAGATGTATTCAGGAACCGTTTAGAACCACCTTGGTACATATAGTGCAGCAAGTCGAGTACAATATTATGCCCGTAGCTGCTTTCAAAGTGTTCCTGTCTGCTCATCCTACTGCTGACTTTCGTGATGCTTCGACCTTCCATACCGAATCGCAGGTAAAATCGTTCTTATCTCAATTGAAAGCTAAACATAAAAAGGTGATAGCAGAAGCATAAAAAGTTGGCAATTGCTTAACGAATGATGCTGAGAATGTGGCTTTACTGATATATTCTGAATTTACTCTCAGTGGGTAGAACTTAGTACTAACTAGTATGGAGAGTGGGGGATTCTG